>NC_046966.1:8004462-8186962 GCF_009769545.1 Cyclopterus lumpus | reverse complement strand
ACCAATCTACAAGAAACCAGAATTCTGAGCAGACATTAAACCACTCCAACAGATGTTGATGATCAATTTTGTCTAGAGTGCTAGCAAAGCACATAGAAATCATGAAATTGTACTAAGTCGAAATCTGGCATTAGTTCATTCCTGAAGACGTCCTATTTGTTTAAGTGTGTGTTTGTTTGTGTGTGTGTGTGTGTGTTTGTGTGTGTGTGTGCGTGTGTGTGTGTGTGTGTCGTAGTAATAGTAGTATTCCCTTTATCATTGAAATGTCTTTGTTTTGTCCTAAGCGTTATTTACCTGGTCCGTCTCACAACTAGACAAATTGGGTCCGCATGTGTGAATGTGCATGTGGGCAAATGCTACTTGTGTTTGCTTTTCTTGATGTGAACAGATGAGTTGGGCACAGCGACTCCCATTAACCTGCCATTTCACAGTCCACAAAGTGCAATAATCTAAGGGCACACACACACACGCACACACATACACACTTTCTGCTGTCACACCTTGTACAAGTGTAGGAGGTGATGCTGTGACTACACCTGCAATCCCACCACATTATAAGGCCTTTAATCTCGGCAGTAGATTCCAGGCAAAGTCAATGCACAGACGCGAATCAATGAGAATAAAGCACATTTTTTGGCGGGTGAATAGCGCAAATAGCAAGACGCAAAAAAATGTGCCTCATTCGTGCGAGTTCAAATGTTTCAACTTCGCCGAAAAATTTGCCAATCAGCGTTGAGATGCTCCGCCCGTCATCACTGACGTTGTGTCGTTGGTGAATCTAACTGGCTGCTGCTACACCCACCTGTCTGATGTCACGTAGCCTCAAAAACATAGAACATAACAATATGTAAATGCTCCTTTGACATTTTGGCTGTGCGTACATGAGTATGTGTGGGCGCACCTGCATATGTGGGTAAGTGTCATTACTTGTCTCGCATGCATGTAGGAGGTGAGCACAGATGCAGCAGCCAAACATAACGTTTTTACTCAAATCTAATTTTCCTTCCTCTTCTTTCTCTTTCTGTGCTTTAATTAGTGATCTTCCAGAATATTGATAATAAAATGCTACCGAAAACCATGCAGTGACCTTCTTTTGATGAGTAATATGTTTAACAATTAATTTCCGGGTTGGTGCGAGACAGTAGATTGGAAGAAGAAAGGACACAACAGGGAGTAGTAGACAGTACGCGAAATTAGAAAAGTATGCTCACATATGGATTTTGGATACACAGATACGTACAGATTGCTGAAAATATAGCATACTTTTGATAGAAATTCCATAATAATTCATTGCTGTCATTTTAAATGTAAAGGAACGTTACGACATAGGTGTGTATTAGCTGTCTGGCAGAAGTTCTTAGAAAAGGCATCAACTGTTTATTGCTACTATTTTTTTACACCGACAGTAAATTCTTTGCCACTTCTGTAAAAATGTCCAGATATGTAAGACTACTGTTATCAAAAGGTCACTCTTCAAAGTCCAGGGTCTGATAAGTGCCTCATCAGTCTTCACACGTACACTATAATGTCTTCTCTCTGCCTGAGACAACCTGGCATCAGAAAGACAGTATAGATGTTTTTGTACATGTATCTGTGACTGTTGGAACGACTGTATATAAGAAGTGGATAGAGTCACCGTGACATCAGCCATTGGTTTGTGGACTACGGTTTTGAAGTTTCGAGATTGTCCCTTAAGCCGTCCCTTGATGCCATCTTGTTCTTTTGCAACCAGACGTGACCTCTGAGAGGGTGGAGCAAAGTACAAACGGACATTTAACTGAGACATTTATAGGCAACTGAAAGAACATTTCAAACCTCGAGTTCCGTGGCGGAAGGAAAATTCAGGAACCAATGATTTGAAGTTTAACAATATCTAATGGCAAAGATGATAGTCAATCAAGGGTTCACGATCGTGGAGTTGGAATGAGAAAGGACGCCACAGTCTGACTCAGTCTATCCCCCTCACTCCAGTTGAACTCTGAACTCACGCACAAATACTAGTTTAAACAATGCAGATGATTCTGTTCGCCAAGCTACTTATTTCAAGATGGCGGGGTCAAACACCATTCTACTTCCGGTCAAGGACAGGAAGCTCCCTCGTTCCTTCAGAATAAAGCATCATCTCCTATTACATTGGCATCCATTTTAGCTAAAACATCCTATCAGAATAAAATCCCATTCATTCCCATGCATCTTACAGTTAATTGTTACATTTGTCATCACAAACAGTTACAATAATAAAACAGTGATCATAATTTCTTCTATGCTTTACAATACATTCCTCCAAATATTCTTCATAATATCACTTATTAATTATCATATCTTTCTTTATGTATTAATTTAAAACATAGACTTTCTTATTTGCATGTGCAAGTATATATAAAATCCACTACAACTCTACAATCCCTCCTTGTATACTATTCCATAGTATAAACATCTTTATAATGGATTTTATCTTCACCCTTAGTGTAAACATCTCTGTAATACAATCTCTATTATCTCCCATATTCCTGTGGAAGAAAAAAACATCGCTCCCTCCTTTTAACCCTGTCCTTCAAGGTAACAAGTGTCAGTGTGGTTCCATTCCTCACACAGGTAAAAAATCTTAAAATCTAGGATTGTTGTGATTAGATCTGTGTCTATCTGTGCAACAGCTAGACACAGAGGAACAGCTTCTCATCCCTGGGAGAAATCACCTATTATTTGCGCTTCTGTTGTCCAACAGAGTGCTAATTATTCGTCCAATCCCATCTATCTTAATTTATTTATCTTTGCTAGTTATATTAAATGTAATTGATCCACTCTACGTTCTTTTAACTGTGGCCATAGAATTGATTCAAATCCTGCTAGGATATGATTGCGGGCTGGTATTCATCCGGCACTCCTCTATTGGTAAGGTAGAAATACTAACATGCATGTGTGATACCTAAATATCTTTCGACCTCCTGTTAGTATTAGTTTGCAAAATGTGTGCCGTGGTCAGACAGCTCATTCTTTAACAATTTCACAACTGTCTTCATCTTCTTTCCTGCAGGGGATCGCTTCAACCCATCGGGTGTGTCTCTGCACCCATGTCGGTGTAGTCGATGCTTATTTCTTTGAACAGAGCATCTGGCACTGGGAACTCTCCTCGGGGGCATTTCTATGGTCTCTTCATGCTGAAGTCGTTGCAGGTGGGACATTCATGGTGGCAGAGTTTCACCATCTCAGTCGGATGCCACCAAAGGATGGAGACTTCTTCCTCTGTTCTTTTGGGATTCACGTGAGAGGGGCCATGTGCCTGCTTGATGAGTCCTTGACACAACCTTGCAGGTGTCACTATGCGTCCGTCATGTGATCTCCAAAGTCCCTCCTTTTGGACGGCTCCCTTGTGCCCACTGATTCTGCTCATACACTCTTGCTTCTTTCTGCACGAGCTTGATGTCCTCCATTCCGAGTTTAGGTAGTTCTGGTGTGGCTATGGCTGCCATTTGTTTCACATAGCCTGCTGCTTTCTTTGCTGCCTCGTTGCCTTTTGGCACTGTTGTCTGTGAGTTCTGGTGTCCTTTGCACTTCCTGACTGCTACATGTTGTGGTAGCAGGATGGCTTTCAGTAGCTGCTCCAATTGACTCTTGTGCTTTTGTCAGTGCCACTACTTCTGCAAGCTATGCAGATGCTGGTTGAGGGATGATTTCGGCTGCATTGGTTGAATGTCTTTTCCCTTGTTGTTGCACTACAGAATATGCAGCGATGTTTCCTTCCGCCCTCCTTTTTCTGAAACAATACTGCGGATATCATCCCATTTGATTGGGAAACATCAAGCCGCTTTATGCTCTATTTTACTCTAAATGGGACCATAATTATTATACATTTTCTCATAGACCCCTGATATTAGAAATAATTTAAAGCACTTTCCCCCTGGAAGCAAAGAAAGGTAAAAGATGTAAAAAATAGTTAGAAAGTAGAGAGAGATGAAAAGGATGTAAGAGATGAGAGCTGACGTTAGGGGTTTTGCAGGAAGCCTCAGCACTAAACAGGATGTCAATCAGCAAACTTGTCCACACACTGGGACACATTCCAAAGCTTTTAGTTTTTTTTACTCTTAGATGAGCATGTATATGCTCACAATTGGTAAAGAGAGCAGAGTTTCTGTTCTTGTGAATAAATAATCCTACTGGAACATGTGCCACTTCCTCCTCCTACTCCTTCATGAGGACAATAAGCAGATGCCTCTCACGAGTCACCCCCCCCCCCCCCCCCCCCCCCCCTTCCAACAATATGGAATATAAATAAACACAGCACTTGCCAAATCAACTCTTCCCTTGACTGTTGGTGCACTAATACATGTTTCAAATGTTTTAAAAAGACTACCATTGCTCCATAAGAAACTGCCTTTGAGTGGGCACACTGGCAATGTAGAAATGCACTTCCATAACCCATTGCACTTTCCGATCGGTTCTCTGTTCTTCTGGTAAGGACGCTGGTGCCTTCACCCCTTCGCAAAATAGTTGGAAGGCACATGAATGCTGAATGAGTCTTGTACGTCAGGGATGTCGGCAGTATCATGGAAACATACTCAAAAAAGACACTAAGAGTTGATTATCTGCTTACTTTTTTTGGACTTGTTCCTAGGAACTATAATAATCACTTACTCTGTCTCCCATCAGATTCTCTCAGCAGGGTGTGGCAGCTGCATGCCAAAAAAACAACAACACTGCCTAAAAATCAAATGCAGTATTCCCCATACTGGATGAGTCCAGTGTAAAATATGGGCTGTGGAACACACTTCAAACACAAAATAAATCCTATGGACTCTTGAAATGAAATCGCAAATCCCAGTGGATGTCCTTGTCGAGAAAAGGGTGCTGACTGCGGGACACATTTAAAATTAAAAACGAGTCAATATGGGCCAGACGAAAAACACTTTACCTCTTGAAAGTAGAATTCCTTTCGATGCTCCAGTCACACTGACTCTCAGCAGGCCTCGTTTCCTCCGCTGCAAACAGCTCTAACAATCCAGAGTGATTACATCCAATATTCATCCAAAACATGTTTTGTTGAGCTGTCATCTGTGCTACTGTCAAATAACTCTTAAGGATTCCAGAGGTCAGCCACAGATCATGCGGGCTGATTGATTTTATTTCCCTGGTCAAGCGAGTGGAGAGGACGCGAGGAAGCATACGTTAGTATAATTTAGTGTAATGAAAAGCACCGATACGTCTCACTGAAGGACATGACAAATATTGAGTCTAGAGAGGGTTTTCACTTTAGGAGTGATATTTTAAAGGAACAGTGCACAGAAAGGTTTTATGTCATGCATGAAATCCTTCAAAAAGAAAGTTTACAGATATATTGACTTAAAGATTTTAAATTAAGCATATTGCTAAATCTAATAGAATCTACTTCCTGCTGGCCACAAGCCTAACACATTACCCTGAGAGGGTGGTAATGTGTGGGGAATACCTCCAGTTCAAAGCATGTACGACCAAAGATATTCAGTACATGAACACACAGAGGTATGCGCATACATGCATGTTACGGCCCCTCCCTTCCACTAGGGGTCTGGGTCCTGTTTCTTTGTCGTTCAGGCTCTTCATCATCAGCTGATGAGCCACAGTTGAGCCTGGTGGGAGTGCCGGCTATAAAGGCACACCACCTGAACATGAAGGCTGGGTCACTCTTTTGCCTGGCTGTCTGCCTGGCTACCGGCCTGCCTGCCTGCCTGCCTGCCTGTCTAACTCCCTGTCAGACTGTTTGCTTGCCTGCCTGCCTGCCTGCCTGCCTGCCTGTCTGTCTACCTGACTGCCTGGCTGTCTGCCTGGCTGCCTGGCTACCGGGCTGTCTGCCTGCCTGCCACTGCTACTTAGTAGTTTTTAAATAAATGTATGTTTGTTACTTTTGTAGTTTCCTGGTCTGCCTTCATGTTACAGCCTTTGAGTCGGTATACATGTAAACATGGGGACACAGTGAGATATAAAGGTAGGTGCTGGCCACTCACTGTCTCTTTCTTACTGAACCTCACTAATGCCAAACTGACTTCCTGGCATAATTTGGTATCCTACATATTTGAAGAACACTTTTACAGTTAACCGTTTACACAAATAAAACTGGATTAACAGCAATTCATGTTTTTTTCTTACTTCATTTATTTTTACTAAACACAAGCAGGGCCAAATTGAACCTAATGACGGGCCAACCTTGGGCCCGGGCCCTACTTGGTCAGCCATAATAATCAGCTATAATGTCATGAACAAATTGAGCTGAGAGCTTTGTATTGTGTCAAGGAAAGAGGAAATACTGAAAAAAAAACATCCATTGAAGTCGGCTTCAGCAGGAGATACTTTACTGTAAAAGGGCCATCCATGGTGGTGAGGTGGGTTTAGCTGATTGGCAAATTGATATCTTGGCGAGACACCTACCAAAGGGTTCCAAATCAAATCCAGCATTTTGTTATTGTTAGTATTACATATTAGGTTCATATTGTTAGGCTCACATGATTGTTTTACTTATTTGTGTTGGCTCCCTGTTAGGGGTTATCAATTAACTAAAGAGTTGTGACGTTGAATATTGTGTGCAGCTCTCTCTGGAATCACAAAAGGCAGTATTCAACTCTCTGTAGTCCTCCCCAAGACATGTTGACAGACTGTAGATTTTAAACAGGCATAGGCAATCTTCAAGTTGATGACTCCTTAAATCCTGTCGGGTGATATCAGTATTCTCATAGTGGCAACGGTCAGTGCTGATTTACTGAATACCAAATATACCACATGGAGGAGAGATATTCAGTTCAGTGTTCTTGGGGCAGAGTGCTGAAACTGTCAAGTTTCAATTTGTCACTTCCTGCTGGCTCAGAACATTTCCCAAAGTCTATACCCAGCAGAGGAATTTGATTTGGGTAAATAGGGCAAATCTACTGGTTCTCCATTAGTAGAGATGAGATGCTGTTGTCTGCTGAATCTCACCTTTTAGATTCAAGGATGGGGCTATCTAAACTCTTACCTACTGCAGCTCAAAACCTTACTTTATGTCATATTTCATTTTTCAGCATTTAAAGCCTTTATATCTGGGAGTTATACAATGCACTCAGAAGGCATCTGTTTTAAAAGTGGTGGTTTACAGGCACCAGGCATTTGCGGTGTCCGTCAATCATCTGTGCTGCCTCCATCTGACTGTGGCGTGCCTTCGTGTCCTTTTTCATCAGCTGCAAAGCCTGCATGCCTCTGTTTCAACTTGCAGCTCTCTCAATCTGTACCAGTCTGTTTGTAAAAAATAAACACAAGTACACACACAGGTGCACAGGTACACATGTATTGTTTCAGTGTCTTCATTATTATTTCTGGGAACTTCAGTGTGATTCCCAGCTCCCGACCACCGTTACCTTCAGAGCAGCTCATTTGAAGTACAGCAGGAAGTGAGAGTGATAGCACGGCACTGGGGACCACTGCGCCTGCTGCTGACACTGTGTGCTACCTGATAGTAAACCAGAGAGAAAAAAGGACAGTGACAGAAGAAAATAATTCATAAAGCCGAGGGAGGACGGAGTGTGTACATTAATGTGACGCAAAAGCCCCGGTCACTTGGGATTAGCATTACTGTGGGACGTCCACTGAATGGAGCAAGTCTATTCAAGTCTCAAGTGCTTGGGAAGTGTGTTAGTGGGAGTTGGATTTTGAAAGCCAGCTACTTTGACTTTTAAAAACTCAGAGGCTCAGAGGCTCTGGCACAAAAAAATCCCACAAAAGAGCTGCAACGGTTCAACCGATCAAACACACTCAAACCCACAGTGCTGGTGAATTACTGTTCAATTCCTGTCAAATTATGTCTCAAAGTTTTATAAACTGCTGTGCAGTGATTTGGAGTATGCAAATCCATTACTCAAACTGGACTTGCTGAGTTGTATTTCATCTCTCACTGGTAATATTATTAATTATTTTTTTCTCATAATAATGTGTAATTCATGCTCTGATTTTTCCAGTGCATTCTCAAAAAAACACATAGCTACTAATTGCCTTGAAGATATCTACCATTCTGCCTGGTGTGTACATGTTCTTTCTTTATGTTTGAAAACCTTACTGTCATTCACACCAATAACTCATTTGTTCTCAGCCAGAGATGAAGATAGTGTTTTATGTTTTGAACAAGTTTCACTTCACTCAACCAAGGAGTGACACACTGCTCTAGTCAACTGTGACAGCAAGTCTCAAGATCCTTTGTAAACGGATTTCATGAAACTGAGATGTTGGAGGGTCATTGTTTAATATAATGCTTGAGAACACACGCTGAGTACACCTCATTTAAATAACCCTTAAGATGAATTCATGAAGGAGGAGGAAATGAAAAAGGAAAAGTAAGATTATTGTAGTTCAAAATCCATGTTCATACAGGAGTAGCATTGCCTCTCCTGTGATTCGTAACCTTCATGGGTATTAGAGATTACAATACTTTAAGTAATCCTCCAAGAGAAAAATCCAATCCAGTACCCAGTGCCTCCCATACAAGTGAAGATAACAACCTCTGTTCCCATTTGGAGGTTATGGTTGTGGCCTTCTTATGTTATTTGTTGTCAAAATGTCAGATGTAATATATAACACTTTGTGGAAGGTTTAGTCAAAGGCAAGAAAGTGGGAAACTCAAGATTGATGATGATCCACAACAAGATAATACATTGTTCCCACAATATCCAGATTGTATGATGATTACACCTTGTTTTCACACACAAGGGTGGGCAGAGCGATACCTAAAATATAAATACTGTTGATAGGAGCCTGTAGTACCACATTGTTGCGCTCACTAGTGGGGCTAAATGCGGGGCTACTTGTGGTTCCTAGAGTCCTAAAAAGTAGGATGGGAGCCAGAGCCTTCAGTTATCAAGCTCCTCTTTTATGGAACCAGCTTCCACTTTCAGTCCGGGAGGCAGACACAGTGACCACATTCAAGAATAGACTTAAGACTTTCCTGTTTGATAGTGCCTATAGTTAGGGCTGAATCAGGTTTGCCCTGGTCCAGCCCCTAGATATGCTGCTATAGGCTTAACTCTGTAATGCTGTTCATTCTGTACACATGACATGGCAAATTTGTAATTTGTGATATTGGGCTATATAAAATAAACTGAATTGAATTGAAATTGATACTAAATCCTGTACCTATTATCCATAAAACAAAACACACAAACAAAAAGTTAAGCAGATGCATCTCACGCTCAATCACATAGTGGACATTGGCATAGCAACCGGCTCGTCCTTCAGAGAATTAGGTAATTAACAGGAAACTCGTGCAGTGCCCATTCGGAGTGGTCGCCAGAGGTGCTGCTTGCAGCGATGTCGAGAACCGCTCACTGATCCCTGAGAAGTGAAGGAGTGTGATTGTAATAAACACGGCATCCAGCAGCAAAAGTGGACTGTCGTCAATGAGCTGCGGCCCAGAAAGACCCACTGCGGACTGCAGAGCCCTGGAGCCCCGCCCCCGCCGCTGCACTGAGCGCTCCCACTTGTTTATTCAAACTTTACTAGTATTGAACAACTTGCAGAAACTTTAACACTCCCCAGTAATACACTCCTCAAGTGTGAGGTAGATCAGATGAACGGCTCACACACACACACACACACACACACACACACCCTGCTTTATATTTAGATAGCAGAAAATGGATGATTCTTACACAATGCTACTCCCTACATGATGGTTCATTGACCACTTACGATGATAAAAAGTATATGTATCGGTATCAGTATCTGTGAATCTAGTCCTGGTTGATCAAAATAGTTTTGGTATCACCCACCCCATGGTCTCAAATTCACGTAAGATGATAATAATATGGGAGCACAACATATGGATCTTCTTCCTAAAAATTAATGCTTTGTTCCCATGATTTAAAATTAAATATTATTTAAAATTAGTATTTTGTATTTGGGGTGCATTCTATAATTTCACAAGGTCCCTAAATTGCACGGGTCATATTGAAATAGACATTTCAAGAGTGTGGAAGGGAAGGAAAGAAGAAGAGAAAGAAATTGAAAAATAAAAAAGGAGAGAGATGAAGCAAAGTAATAGGAGAAGGCAGGAGATTGTAAAGCGGAAACAAAAGTAAAAAATGGAGGAGCAAGAAGCATAAGAGAGGGAGAAGAAACGGTCTCTCCTCACCTGCTGCAGTATCTGTGCACTGTCAGAGATGCTTGACTTGCATACAGACACACATACACAGACAGACAGACACCTCTCAAAACTGTATGCTGAAGCGAGGGAAACAATGGAGAGATTCACACACACCAATACACAATGCTGTGCTGTCATGTATGATAAATGTCTGTTTCTGGAGCCTCTGTGACCCACTTGAAGAGGATCCCTACTACTGTGTCTACTGGCACTAACTCACCGAAACATATTACCCATACACCTCCTTTCCCTCCTCTTTTGTTGCCTCTCTCCTCCATTTCTCTCTCCCTCCTCCTACTCATATCTCTGTTCTCCATGGATCTGCCGAATCTGATTCACTGAAAGTGAAACACCTCTTTCCACTTTGCTTTTGGCAGTTTTCCTCCCTCCATCATCCGCTCTCCGCTCTCCAAACATGAGTCTCCCCCTGTCATTTCTTATTGTTTTGCTTCAACCCTATGTCCTTATGTCTACCATTGCATTACTTAGTTAGCTTGTAGAAAGTGGCTGAAATGTCCAATATTCCATCTATTTATAGTTACGTCTGTCTGAAAGCTCTAGTCTCAATGCACTAAAACCCCCAATACAATAATATCCATATAGCAAAACAAATTTTGTCTGTAGAAAAGCCTATTTAATATCTAAACTGAATCATATTGCCTTCTCCCCTCCACATCCATGCCTCTCTCTGCAGTCTCGCTCGCCTTGTCTTGTCATCCTTTCATCCTTGTCGATATCAGCTCGGGCAAATCCACTAGAAACTGTATTGAAACGCGTTGGGTTACTCTCATTCAGTTTTTTATCCATCCCACATCTCCATCCCTCCTCATCGGCCGCTTCCCTGAAAATAAAACCCACAAAATCCCTTCTGCCCCTCCCATGTCAACACAGTACCAATGTTCGCGGCCGGGTCTCTGCACTGCACTTGCCCCCCACCCCCCATCAGGTAAACATTGTTTGCTCTATTAGCACTGTTAGCATTGTTGGCTGCGAGCCACCGGCTCAGCCATCAACATTGTTGAGTGCCGTCGAGTGGCAATAGAATTGCTCCCAATTTCGTATTCAGCTCCTTTCTCCTCAAATCATTCAGTGTAAATTACACTATATATTGTACTTTGCCTTTAATGTATCCATTCATCCTTGCTGCAAGTAAAGGTAAGTATTCCCCTTTCAGCTTCTCTTCCCCTTCACTTCCCCCCTAATCCCTCTTTCTTCCAACCTTCTACTTACTCCAATTGAGCGGGAGGGCATGGGGGCTCTGCCCCCTCTCACCATCTCCCTTCCCCTTCATTCCCTCTTTCTGTTCTCTCTACTCTTTAGAGCTCTGTAATCTTTTACTTGCCAAGGCTCTTCCTTCTCTCACGGACCCAATAGCAGATTTCCCCAATGCTTCTTTCACTATACTTCACTCCCCCCTTCAAGTACTTCCCCTTACTTTCTTTTTTCCTGTTGCATCCTTTCCTTTTGCTTTCCTTACGTTCTTCCCATCATAGTTTTCATTTCCCTCCTTGAGTCATCCTTCCTTTCCAAAATCCTTCTCTCAGTTGCAGTATTAATCCATCTCTTTCTACACTCTTACTTTCTTCATTTCGCTCGAAACCCCACTTTCGAAAATCACTCCCATTTCACACGTGTCCATAATCGCTCACCGTCCTTTCCATTCCACACTCCCTTGCTTACCAGTTATTTCTTCTTCTTTCCCTCTTCCTTTTGGCTCGCTGCCTCACATCCTCACGTCCCCACTCTCCCTGCTGCTGCCGTCTCTTTCGCTCCACGTACCTCTTCCTCTCTCTCTGCATCAGTGATACAGCATGTACCTGGCGTTCTGACTCTCCAGTCCCTTCCTCCCCACCCATACAAACCCTGCTCTCTGTACTGTTTAGCTGCATTCATTTCTTTGTTTCTCACCTGGGAATGCTGGAGATAATTCACTGAACAATATACCCACTCACACACATACACACACTATTACCTTGTTGTGTATACTTACTGTCTAGTGCTCATTCTCCACTGGGTCTATTCGTATTCTACCTGTTCCTCTCTGCTGCATTACGATGTTCCTCTCTTGCTCTCCAAGGTATGCCCCAGCTAAGCCAAACATCGACTCTCCACCAATCCCTCCCATCATCTTGTGAGCTCCACGTTCCCGGTGTTTTTTTTCCACAATCTCCATATCTGGCTCTGCCTGTCTTTCTCTCGTTCCTCTGCTGGGCCTGCAGTGTAACAGGAGACCGATGCCAACCGTTCTCCATTTCTTTCCCTGTACTCCTGAAAAAAAGAGCCTTGCCCCACCGTATTTACATTGCATCGTCTCTCGGAGCATCTTGTATCTGCTCTCCCTCCCTATGTTGTTGCGATCCTATCGTTCCTCCCTGTTCTCCTATATCTCTCCAACACGCCCGGCCTTCCTCCCCTGTTCTCACTGTGTTGCCTCGACTGAGGATTACATTGAAAAATAATCAAAATGCCGAAGGTTTTGAGGCATACCCACACATACTCGTACACACCCAAACAGAAGCACGATGTTGAGATGGCTCAGGCCAGTTACTGACTGGGTGTCGAATAGCCGGTCAATGCTGCCATCTGCTGGAGAATCATTGAAACATCGTACCTGTTAATCTGCCTGTTTCACATAAGAGATTTTACATGTCACAGTAGGACAGGCGCAGGTGGAATTGATAACATTAACAGTGGCTCAGAACCACTTAGCATCCCAGTAAGCTTTTCCAGTGGGCCAGCATGCACATCCCCTGAGTGGAAATCAGCCATCAATAGTGTTTTTAAATACAACTGTGCTGTTCCTACTATGACACGTCTGCTGTGAGAAAAGGTCAGAGTCAGGTATCAACAATAAATACAGGATCAGAACACTAGGCCGATCAACCACACAAAAATAGCCTATATATATATATATGCATTTTAAAACACAAGTGCAATACGTGTATTTGTAAGGACCCCTGACCAATATTGCTTTGTGTGTGTGTGTTTGTTTTTGTGTGTGTGTGTGTGTGTGTGTGTGTGTGTGTGTGTGTGTGTACACTCCTAAAGTGGATGGATTCACGCAGTACTATGCTTCTCCTGTTGCCTCTCTCAAGTGTGTTGCCTTTATGAAGTGTTCTAGCTGAGTGGGGTTTGAGAACAACAACCACGACATTACATGTAACAGCTGACAACAACACAGCGAGTGAGCGAACAAACCAAAACCGTACGAAATTTCGGAAGATTTTGATTTATCTCGTGGTGACATGAGTTCCCTCCTACAGCGCACCACAACTCACAAGCTAGTGATGAGTAAATGAGCAGATGTGAGGATGCAGCAGATGTGCGGGCATTTGTGCCAGTTCAACAGCACCATGCTAAAGTGTATGTGTTTTTGTTGGCATTGAGTTAACAAATACTTCTAAGTTGTTTTGGCTGCAGAAACAATCTTCAGGACCACCTGGGTAACTGGATAACCTACATTACCATTACATTACTGTTCGGACTGGTTTCCTAATGTGTTGCCATTCTCACAAGTCACGATTACATTCCAGCTCTAATGTCTATAAATGTGTTTGCCCCTCGCAGCACAGTAGATGGAAGAAAATGCTGTGTACGATTAGCTACATTATTGTTAGCTACAAGTGAAATACAGCAAATATGGAATGTCATGTTATACTCAATGTTGGTAATTAGGGCTGACTCGTATTTTCTTCAGATTTCAGCGGACTTCAGGGGTCTTGCATAGATGGTGAGATGTTAGTGGTGAGATGTTAGTGGTGAGATGTTAGTGGTGAGATGTTAGTGTGGAGTGCACAGTGTAAAACCAAAACATCGAGCTGAGAGATGCTCAAATGCTCTGTAGAGCTGAGGGGAACTTAAGAGTTGAGTAATACTTTTTGCAAATAGCTCTATTTCTTTGCTATGCACCACTCACAAAAGAAGAAGAAAACCATAAAAAAACAAATATAAAATGACGTTGATTGAACCCTGTGGTCCAAGACACCACTAATTCAGTTCTAAACCCCACCTCTCTTTTCCTGTATGTCTCTACTGCTAACTATCAAGAAAAGCCCAAAGGGGAACCAAAAGAAACTACATCGGCACTTCAGTAGTTTGAGATGCGCTACTTTCCTGTACAATCCACACATCCCCTGTGGTGCCATAAGATCATAACTGTAATCATATTTTAGTTTCAAGAAGCAGATATTGTGGGGAAAACCGGTGATTTATAGGTAGACACCTAATATTTTGCCGAGACATGCAGTATGAACCTCTCTGCATTTACAGTGAGACGTTTTCAGATACACACAATATGAATGTTTCCTTGTTAAATAGATCATTTTTTTAATGGTATGGTCTTCAATTTTCCAATGTTGTGTGAGCCCACGCATTTCACACGTATGTTTTGCAGCTCGCCACCTCTAACAGGAAATTAAGGTGAACAAAAAAAGCCTGAAAATAGTTTCAAATCTAAACACGTTGGTGAGTGTGTGTGCGTGTGTGTGTGTGTGTGTGTGTGTGTGTGTGTGTGTGTGTGTGTGTGTGTGTGTGTGTGTGTGTGTGTGTGTGTGTATGTACGTGTGGATGTGGTATGTGGTGACCTGTCTGGAACCAGAGAGGCTTTATATACAACTCTCCACTCACAACTCCTTGTCTTGTCAAAACCCTTTATCTGAAAGGTGCTGAACTTATTCTGGTGAGTTATTTCAAAACCACTCATTCATTTTGACGAAATGTGTAATAGATTGAGTTAGAATATACCAAACCATTTTTTAATTACCATTGCTCATGTCTTCTGTGTGTGCGTGTGTGTGTGTGTGTGTGTGTGTGTGTGTGTGTGTGTGTGTGTGTGTAAATGCAGAAGCTGCTTGTCTACCTGCAGTGATGAAAGGCGACGTGCAGATGTTTGCTCCAATCTGTTTGCTGCTCTGCTGGATGCTGCCTGTATGCTCCAAGAAGGTGAGTGGTGCGTTCCACCTACTTAAATCTAAACTATGTGATTTAATTCTTAAAACTTGACAAAAGTTAACACACACATGTACATGTCACTCAAAGTGCAGGAAGTAAGGAAGTAATCTGGCAAGGCCCCAAAACCAAATGTTCAGTATTCATAAGGAGCAGTATTCTGTGGAAACAAAATGTAACCTTTGGGGACAACAAAAATCTGTCCATCCATTTCGTTCTTCTATATCCTAGCTTTCTCTGCAGACACTCATGTACAGTGGTACAAACTGTAATAATTCATGACTTTTCCTCTCGTCCCTCCACTCCAGATCAGGTCTATCGTCAGTCTACCGGAGGCAGACCTGGGCATCGAAATGAGCATGGTTAACGATGCTGTTGACGACATGTACTTTGGCTGCAATGAAACAATGACAAAAAGAATCAAGGACAAATACTTTGAAAAAGAAAACACTGGAGCGTTTGCGAAAGACTGGAAAAGAGCAGAACCGTGTGTCAATGAGAGACTCAAACAAAGAATAAAAGGGGATGAGGCTCTAACTAAAGATCACATTCAAGCCATCTGTGTTTATATATCTAGCTCTACAAAGTTCAATGATGTAGTCCGGAAGGGTATGAGCACATATAGCACTTCTTTCCCCTATCACTCCTTACATTTCTGGCTGACATCCGCTGTACAGATCCTCCGCAATACAACCTGTCACACTTCTTACCACAGAACCAAAATTGAGTTAATAGGCAATGTCAAA
This sequence comes from Cyclopterus lumpus, assembly GCF_009769545.1. NCBI lineage: Eukaryota > Metazoa > Chordata > Actinopteri > Perciformes > Cyclopteridae > Cyclopterus > Cyclopterus lumpus. Next base: position 8,171,137 of record NC_046966.1, on the reverse strand, counting down.
CAAATAATACGATTTGGTTCCTTTGCCTCCAGCTCTCAAAAAACAACACTGCACAAATTTGGTAAGAAGACTTGCTTTGAAATTCAAACCTGTCAAGGGGCTTTTCTGAAACATTCTTCCTCTCTTGGAAAGGAAGAGGAGGAGGTGCTCATCCCTCCTTATGAGAAGTTCAAGATAATTAAGAAAACAAGGGGTCTAAGGTCAAAGGTCAAAGGTCTGAAAGACTGTGAGGTTGTCTACTTCCTGGAGAGCGTAGGCATTGAAAGCAATCTAAACTGCAACGTGGCATCTGAGAGCTATGGTTCTTCAACTGGTGGAGCAAAGTGAAAACATTTTGTCATGCACACTGCATTTGATGCTTTTTCAATCCGACCTCATGACCACACATGTATGCAATTTCCTTAACCCTTGGTTGTTGTTGTTTTTTGCTTTTGTACATCCAAAATGCTGCACAACAAAATGATTAACAACTCTCACCATTCTATCTGTGCCATTATTTGCGTCTCTATATATTACAAATATTAATGTGTGGGAGTTTTCTTTATGATATCAATAAAATATGTCAAACTAAAATGTCAATTTGCTTTTGATTTGTTTTCTAAGTTGATAGATAGTAATTGAATTTACCAAAAAAAGAGGTACATTGTTGTCTAAATAGCCTGTATGTAAAATCCTGGATCAACATAAAACAGAAAGCTCCATAATTGAAACCCCTAAAGTAAGTGTAGGAATATAAAGACCCTACTGCTAGTATCAAAAAAGACACTGTAGACAGCAATGAATGCAATTACAAAATGGATCAAACACAGCAACACAGAGAAGTCATATTTACTTCACTTAAATAACACAAGAAGGAGGAACCTAAACTACTTCTGGTAAGGCCTTTGAAGTTTGAACAACAAGCCACAGCTGCAAAAAGGTGACACTCTGCAATCTTTTAAGTTGGAGATCCGTGAACAGCATGACAACCGACACCAATATGTATTGTAGTTTTAAAATCATAGTGGAATATTGTAGGTAAAAAGTCTTTCGGATATATTCTTTGTTACTCTTTATCATACAACAAACCACATCTCAAAATATCCTCACCTTTATGCTAAACTGGATGTAGATAAGGCATTACAGAGGTAACCCGTTTTCACCCAGAAACCCGTGACCAGCTGCTCTCTACCACACGGTAATTCTTACTATGACCACTAGATGGGGCCTAAGAAAATAACTTTCGATGGTGAATCGTGAAATCGGAGCTCCATTGATGATGGGTTCTTCTATTCACCATGCATGAGCCTAACTCGGAGTGAATAAACTCAGAGTTGATTGAAAAACATTAAGCAGGGTTAGTCAACTCAGAGTTCAGGGTTAGGCTCAGAGTTCAGGGTTAGGCTCAGAGTTCAGAGTTAGGCTCAGAGTTAAGGATTAGGCTCAGAGTTAAGGATTAGGCTCAGAGTTCAGAGTTAGGCTCAGAGTTCAGAGTTAGGCTTAGAGTTCAGAATTAGGCTCAGAGTTCAGAGTTAGGCTCAGAGTTCAGGGTTAGGCTCAGAGTTCAGAGTTAGGCTCAGAGTTCAGAGTTAGGCTCAGAGTTCAGGGTTAGGCTCAGAGTTCAGAGTTAGGCTCAGAGTTCAGAGTTAGGCTCAGAGTTCAGAGTTAGGCTCAGAGTTAAGGATTAGGCTCAGAGTTCAGAGTTAGGCTCAGAGTTCAGAGTTAGGCTCAGAGTTAAGGATTAGGCTCAGAGTTCAGAGTTAGGCTCAGAGTTCAGAGTTAGGCTCAGAGTTCAGGGTTAGGCTTTCTGAAACAAGCCCTGCTCAGCTCTATCACGGACGGAGCTGAATGCAAATACTGATAATAGTAACAATCAAAACTAGTTGTGTCACAATAACATAAATCAGCACAACATCACCATTATAACACTAGCAGCAATTAATATGAAGCTAACGATACACATCACATACATTGGTCAATGTGGGCAACGTGGGGGCAGCAGCTTGAACGACTTCAAGTTAATCTGAGGAACTTTCTTGCACAACGTTTTAATTCAGTGTTACTCACCAAAACGCTTTGTGTCTACCCTTGAGGTCTGAAAAGAAGTGTTGAATGTTTTCATTCCTCATAAAACATTTGTGAACTTGTCTTTGACACATTGCAGCATACTATACTGCCACCTGTTGTTCAGTAGAATGGTGCGTTCAATGCCAAACTTCCTTTGCAGTGTGCCTAAAATACTTGTTGGTGTAATAAATGGTATCACCCCTGAACACAGTTCCATTCAATCAGAGCAGTGATGTGAGATTTCAGAGACAATTATATCAATAATAGAGTATTTCTTTTATTTCCATTACAAAATATAGATGATGAAAAAATGACACACTTTCAATAGTTGTCATAGTTTGAATTAAACACTCTTGAGTTAAGGCCAAGGAATGTTTTGTCGGGTCCTAGTGACTTTGACCTTTGACCTCCAAAATCAGTTCATGGTTGTGTCCAAGTCAACATTTGTGCCGAATTTAAAGAAATTCCCTGCAAGTGTTCCTGAGAGTGTTCATGAGAACGGACCGATCAGACGGTAGGAAAAGGATGGTCTAGTCATAAAGGTTCGGGTTAAAGGGGCGCTGATTAAGAAACAACTCTTATCATGGCATACAACTGAAGGCTTCACCTGTATTATGTATTATTATTATTAAACTTAGTAGTTAGTAGTTCCAAAACCAGACTACAGCGTTATATAAAACTAGGCATGTCTAGCACAACGTCAATCTTTCTTGAAAAACAAAACCATATATGCACATTCTTAACCGTTTCCCTCTTAAGAAATAATGCACTCTGTATCATAAGCAGGCTGTTTTTTGGTTTCAGGTCTGAACAAAGGATTACTTCTCTGACACAATGATCAAATGTGGGCTAATGTTCAGCTAAGGTGCTCTATTATTATCTACTTATTCTGAAAGAGTTGAGATACATTTAAAGAAATATAATCAGTTTGATTGGGGTGACGATACATGTTCCCAACACTTATGCTGCATTCACACCAAAAGCTTTGCGAGTAGATTCCATGAAAGTTAATGAACAGACGCGAATGGATGCGAATAAAAAGGATTTTCATCCAGTCACCCAGACGTAGTCGGTGAAAGTCACCGAGCTGTGTAGCTGCACATGACCTCACGTGTTTCACAATATGTAGATTAGTGGCTTTGAATTTTGGTTTTCCACGATACTCTTCAAAATAAATGTCTTTGTTCTCAAAGTATTCTGATCACATCTCTGAACAAACTGATTAACTTTTCAAATTTGAACTAAATGGTGCTGTGACAGACAGGCAATAGTTTGTGTTTGTCTGGATGTCCCATAGCTGTCTGTAAAGCTGCTATAATCAATATATTTATGTTAGCAGCGAGTCAGATGTCAACATGTAACCAATAGATAATTATTACATCACTATGTACTTTGTTTTCCCAGCACATCTTTTTACTGTCTTGATTCAGTCTTGCATGCTCTTCCACTGCAGTGTTCCCAGATGCAGAAGGCAGTTGCTCCAAGTGAAAATCCAGCTGTCTGTCCGGCACTAAACAACAGACACAGTTAGCAATTAGCTGCTCAACTTGTCGAGCATTTTGCCGATAAAGAGCAAAACACGTGGTGGAGAGCGAATATTGGACTTCATTCATCAGGTGGCCTTAAACATGGCTCCAAATGACTGATAATGTTGCTCACAATCAGCTGATGATGGAACAACTGAAATTTAAAGTATTACATCATGTCAATGTTGTTTTCACAGCTTGTTGTGGCCCCCAAATGAGTTCATGAAGAATGTGTTCACATAAATAATTACTCCACAAAAGTTCTAATACATAGCACGAGTTTATTGGATTATGTATTCATCATGTATTGAGACCAAAAGTATTTAGTATACACGAGTTGAGCATAGCAATGCAGGGAATACAGAATATTATGGAATTCAATGACACCATCCACACTAAATCCAGGTGATGCTTATCAACTGTGAGACATAGAGGAGGTAAGCTATTCTTGAACATACAACGAGCATTGCTGTTCCCTAAGAATCCTCCATAAATGCCATTATATATATATATATATATATATATACAGTCACTTATCTTAAAATGTGTTTTCCAGCCTTAAATTCTGGGTGGTGGGTAAAAGTGACATTCTTAACTGAATTAAACAGCGTACATTATATGAGCATTAAGAATCACAGCATAATGTTGTTAGTCATTTAAAAATGAGAAATTAAGATGAGTTATGCTACTGAGCTTCATCAATTCAGGATAATTTCTCTGTTCTTCACTGCTTGTTTATTTTTTGACTCGTAAATATACATTTCCATTTATCATGATGCCATGACAAGAATGATAATGGCCACTGACTGGTCATGTAGTAAAAGACACTCAACTAATAAGCTTAGCGAGTGAAGTAATAACTACTGATGCAGCTTCATTTCTTGAAACCAGCTAAAGAACCATCCATTGCATCGAGGTAAGTGAGATTAGCAGCACATTACTGTCTATCATAGCATTCCCGCTAGCGGCTACATCGATACTAAGGCACAGTGTTAAATTATAATACAAAGCAGAGTTAGTGAGTTAGTTTCTATCAAGCATTCTTGGCTGCTAGTACAGTTTTATCTTTTAGTCCTTGTGGAAACATTGAAAATAGTCTGTATCAGTTGTCCATGCTACTGTACAACCTATTAAACATTTTTGTATAACTGCAGCTAAGTATGTCCATTATCTCTGGATTGTTTGAGGGGGGAATGGTTTCTTTAAGCTCATCCTGGTTGTCACATTGCTTTCCTTGAATTTTTTAATGGATCCAAGAGTTAGTAATGGCAGGCCCACAACACACATTCAGTTTATTGGCTTTGTCTTAAAAATGTAAGTAGCAAATAAATTCATTTTATATATTTTTAACATTCCTAATTCAAGTTCTTGAATCAAAGTTTTCAAAATCTGTCAGGAGAATTATGCCTCTTTAACTTTTTCCTCATAAGTGCCGCTGCCCTTGTAAGCGCCCACGTAGCCGCTGTTGTCTGGGACGTCCTCGCGCCCGACTTTTCCTCTTCCCTTGCCCGACTCGTCAAACCGCTCCTTGTGCGCTCCAGTGTACTTGGTGGTGTCAGTCAGTCTGTCCACTGCTGCTGCCTTTGCCACTTTCTAAAAATAAAAAAAATTACATACACACATGCATATATTATCCCATCTGTCTGCTTACTTTACTTTCCCCCTCACTCTCAATTATTTGGTGACGTTTTTCCAGCCCTTTTTTAAATTTTTAAGTCAGTTTAAAGCCACAATGCGTTGGATTTGAAGTTTCTGGAGATAAAGAAATTCAAGAATCACACTGGCAGACAATAATGCACATCCATACTGTATGTTGGGTATCTGTGTATTTTGAGTATGTTGCAGTTAGAATTGATGAAATACTCACAGTGACTCCGATGTTGGCAGGCTCCTTACCAACAATGAGACCGTAGAGCTGCTGAAGCGACTCCTCTTTGCTTTTGCCTTTAAAGCGTTTGGGAGCCAACTCCGTCAGGGCCTGGTTGAACTGCTCAAATGTGATTACACGAGCTGACTTCACCCTGAGGAAAAACACTGAGTTGCCAAATGTTTTCTGAGGCGAGTAACAACATTATACAAATAATGTCTCTTTCCTTTTTCGCACATCAATATAATGACATGGGGCTAGCAAACGGAGGGGCTACAGGGGTATAACGGTGTGATTACTAGGCATTTTATTAAAGAGGAAGTACAGAAATGTTTAATGATGTTTCCTCAAGAAAACTGAGTTTTTACAGAAATGTTAGATTGAATTGTCATGAAATGTGCTCAATATATCAATATATCAATATATATATATGGAGCCCAGAGGATGAAAGTACTTTAGTGATACCATGGGGTGATCAGGTCAAAATGTAAATCCATTCCATGCTTTGGTTTATAACTAACCACTTCCAAAACTAATGACTTCCCATCCGCCTAATCTGTACTTTAATAAGTACAATGTGTATTGCTCATTGGCATAGACACATTTGTTTTAAAGACTAATTGATGATAAATGGTTTTGCCATATTGGCGTTTGCTTTTCTTTTCTTGCTGTTAACGTGTGACCGGGTTATTGAATGCAATCTTACTTGACTTTGCTGAAAACTATGTCAACATCTGTCGTGGTGACGTTCTTGCCGTCGATGATGTTGCAGTCCTTGCAGATCTTAACAAAGTTCTTGCCGTTCATCTCCTTCCCTCTGGCTTTTGTGTCTCCATGGACTGCAAACTTCTGGAAGGAGGTCTCCACCTCTGATATGGACACTGAGCCCTCCGCCATACTGACAGATACACATAGAGAATACACTATCAAACTGATAATGGCCAACATGCCATCTTAGTTGTCGCACATAGTTGCATTGTCCCACCTTCAAAAAGAGATGTCACCCTTACTTTGGATGTCCATTCACTTTATCTCCTAGTGAGGACATTTAGTGAAATTAAAGAACGTCATAATGACTCTATTAGCTGATTGATGGTCGGCCTGCCAGGAAAAAGCTGCCATCAGTCTAAGTGAACATTTTCTCTCTCTCTCTCTCCCTCACACACACGCACACACACAAACACACGTATAAGTAGATACACACTTTCACATCCATCATTATGTCCCTCTTACTAAAGCTGCTCTCAGGCCAATTTAATTCAATCAGCTCTATTTCCAAACGGCTGCTCTGCTGTTCAATCTAACAGTGAAGGAACAAACATGCTCCTTCTCTTTCTCTTCTCCTGTTCCACTCAATCTCTCTCACGCACGCACAAACACACACCGACACACACACACATGTCCATAACTTGTTATTTCTGTTGGAAAACAGTAAGGGTGTACATTTAGTAAAAATGGGTAATTAACAGTGACATAACATCCTGATTTATACATTGAAATTCAAAATTGAAAACAGTTAAAAAAAGAAACATTTAAACTTTTCATGGATGCTAAAGTAGCAATTTTTATATTTCTTGGTCAGATATTTTATTGCTGAGCAGGTGGACAACAATACAACAGATGAAAATGATTCCATGCTTGAAACCATGAAAACATAAAGCACATAAATGCATTTACATAAATGTCACTGGAGATCTAGTGTTGCATTTCTGTTTGGCTACAAACCCTTTTTGGGATTAACATTGTATCTTTTTTAAGAAAACCTAACATTGAAATATACTGTAGCATCTAAAAATGTCCACATACATATTACACATAATGTATCATTACCGGAGCGTGAAATAAAACATCCAGTTATCGCAACTGCTAAATACCTACGACCTGTGTTCTTGTTGCTGCTGTTTCCATAGCCACTGTTTTGGATTGAAGGCTAGTGCATGAAACGAGGATGCTGAAAAAGAGAGTAAGGTGTACCTGCTGCTGTAAATGGAAGGATGCTGTAAAAATATTCAGGAAGATCCTGATTAGCGTACAGCTGCTCGACCTCTTTGTCTTCCTCCTCCTTTTTCTTCTTCTTCTTCTTTCTCCTGTGCCTCTCCTCCTTCCTGCCACTCCCAGGGTTTCTCACAATGACGACAGAGATGGAGAGATACAGAGACGCAGGAGGAGAGAGGGAAGGGCGGGAGGGAGGAGGGCGAGAGTACCGACCAGCACAGTCAATGACATCATGGGCACTCAGCCTCTCTTGTGTCTATTCACTCTCATTAGCTCCTCGCCTCTGTGCACAGACGTGCTTCTGTGGAAAGATTTATCATGTTCTGTTTATTTCAATTCACGATTCTATTCATTTGTGTCACATATCTTGTGATGTTTCTTTTGTAATCCATGTTTTGGGGCAGGTACAGATCACCAAATATGAGCATGTTCTTCATTCTACCCTAACACTAAACTCAACTCACAGCTATCTGTCATGCCCGCTCTCCATTGCTCTCCCACCCTCATCTCTTTTTTTTCCTCTCTCTCTCTCTTACCGTCATTGTCACAAGAGCCCTCTTGTCTGAAAGAAGATGAGAGCAGACCTTCAATGGACAAAGAGCACTGGCAGCGTAAAGCTAACACATTACAGCACAGATTATCCCTTTTGCAGCTTCATATCAGTCAAACTGAATATGTGACCAAAGAAAACGAGCTGGCATTATTACACACAATGCCATCGTCTGCTCAAAGTATTCTCTACTGCTGAGATTTACTGTCACACCATAGTCATACCAGAGTTCTTCTGGCATTGTTTCCATATACACATACATGTTCACTCCGATTCAACACTATATATATATTTATATATTTAACTTTGCATTGTTTATAGGGTGCTCCTGTGGGAATCCACATAGGCCCACTGGTACTGATGCTCTGTGCTTTGTTCACAGGATAAATAGAACAGGTTGTTTTGACATCATGCACCATCATGAAACTCACGTACCGCTGAGTCAACTGGAAAGTTGAAGGGTGTGAAGAACTTAGTGTGTGTCCCGTGTGTCTCCCCCAACCCCCCTTGCCGTGTCCCCCCACTGCCCGATTGTAAATACTAACATGTAGGCAAGTCTTCATCCATGAGAAATGTATGTTTTAGGGGGAAATCAAAGTTTAAAAAAACGTTAATGCTTATCCCTGAACAATTCACTGACTGGTTTCTGGGGGCGTGTGTGTTTTGCAAGCGGGAAACACTCCGTGCGGACACTAGGTCAGATGAACCTTGTTATGTAAATAAACAAAATGTTAAAGCTGAAACAGGAGTCAGGTGTCAAGGATCATTTGAGTTAAACACCAATTCAAATGATGGAAGCTGTTGATACTTCTCTAAATGATGATATTTTGCTGACAACTTGACCCGACATTCCTGCTTGTTAAGGTGTTTCATCATGGTGGCAGACACTCAGATGCTGGGAAAGAGGTGATATGGGTAGACATCACTGTGTGTTTACAGTGGAAACAAAGCCTTTCCTTTAAATATCACGAGAGAACTGCGTTGTCTCTGGTTTAGAAAAGAGTTGAAGGATGAAAGGAAAGTGGACTCTCTGGACAGCTGGATTTACCATCATTTGGCAGACTTAGCCTATTAACATTTTCGGATTCTAAGTTCGTGCAGTATTTGACTCATCCGACATCACCATGGCTGAGTCCAGTTTCCCTTCACCTCCAGAAGATTACTGTCCACTGTGTGTGGATTCGCTGAGAGACCCGGTCACCATCCCCTGTGGTGACACCTACTGCCTGGAGTGCATCAAGATCTACTGGGACCAGTTTGACCACATGGGTGTGTACAGCTGCCCGCAGTGCCACTCCACCTTCACACCACGGCCCGTCCTGAGACGCAATCTGCCCGACGTAAACCACGAGCCACGGCGCCAGCTCCCGGAGCTCACCCCTTTCCCGTACATGCACCAGGAATCCTTCTGCGACTTCTGCGTCGGGCGCCGCAAAAAGGCCGTAAAGTCGTGCCTCATGTGCCTGGCCTACTACTGCGAAACGCACGTCAAGCCACACTACGAGTCGTCCACCTTCAAGAGGCACAAGCTGGTGGACGAGACGGGCCACCTGGACAGGAAGATCTGCCCCCAGCACGAGAAAGGCCTGGAGCTGTTCTGTCGCTCCGACCAGATGTGTATCTGTGTGCTGTGTACTGTCAGAGAGCACCGCGGCCACAACATTACATCAGCGGAGGAAGAGCGCGTCGACAAACAGGTGAGTCTGGACCGGCTGTGAGTCAACATGTGTCGGTTGTGAATCCAATATCCCGACACCCAAAATGATCCGAAATAATGCCACAGATTAAACGTACGTTTTGTTCTCTCAAGTGACAAACGCCTTGTTATTCCAACACAACAGAAAGTCCTGGTGGTCACCCAGACTGAGGTCCAGCACATCATTCAGGACAGGATGAAGGAGCTGCAGGAGCTCAAACATAATGTGGATGTTCTCAAAGTAAGTGTCTCTACATTGTATGATGCAATGTGACACCATGTTTTTGGTAGGAGATACAAGATGACCTGAGATATTGTACAATAAAGCCATTATCAATTAAGTTTTCATCTGATGCAGGTATCAAATATCACACTTGTTCTAAACCTCTTGACAAACTGTCTTTTACCCTTCAGAGTGGTGCCCAGCGAGCACAGGCAGAAAGTGATAAGACCTTCCACGAAATGCTGCAGGCGGTGGAGCGCTGGAAGGCTGAAATCCATCAGATGATAATAGCCAACATGCACTCGGCGATGTCGCAGGCCGAGGGCTACGTGGAGCGTCTGGAGCAGGAGATAATGGAGCTACAGCGCAGAGATGCAGAGCTGAGGCAGATCCTCGATACAGAGGACAACATTCACTTTCTGCAGGTGCTACGGGAAACATGTGTGACCTAATTAATGTGTGTCATCCAAACGCAGAGCTCATGTACTCTTGAAGCTATCTCTTTTTCTTTTTACAAAACAACACATAATGTATCTTGAGGCCGAAATTAGTTTTACAACCAACACACACAAAATGTTTTTTTTCCTGTTTCACAGATTTAAAAAACATTCAGTGACTTGAATGATTATCCTGGAAACACTTTTTTAAAACCAGTTCTAAGTGATGAACACAGGAAAGAAAACAAATGAGATCAGACCCCAAAAGTGACTGATCTCACTTGCAATATGGAAGTAGATATGCACTACTTTGAAGGTGGCAATGAATTTACATGTCACGTGTAAACATTTTTGTGTGCTCCATGCGCTGTTTGAATTGCAGATTATAACTGTAATTGTGAATGAAACAGGGCAATAGATAGATAATAGCAGTTAGTATTGATTATATTATGTTGGTCGGGCGAGGGCACTGTTTGTGTTTCTGACTTGCTGTCTGGATTATGGAGCTTGCGTTTCTTGTTGAATAGAATTTTCCGACCCTGTGCGTTGCTCCTGAGGCCATGGTGCCCAAAGTGCTCATCAACCCTCAGTTCTCCTTTGGCGAGATGAGCAAGACGGCCACCGAGATGAAGGAACATGTGGACAACATCTGTAAAAATGAATTGAGCAAAATCTCAAAGACAGGTTTGTGTATAATAGATGAAATTGAAAAAAATATCTTTATAGTATGAAAACTATAAAGTGATCCAGTAACACGCTAACCTACTGCTGCATCATCCTCACAGTGAGTGAAACCCCTGTGTACATCCTTCTGCCGAGGAATGGAGACAAACGACTTAAAGGTAAATGTGTGTCAATGTATAAAATATATACAACTTTACCCTTTAGCACACATGAATATTAATTATATAGAATTCATTTAAGATAAAATGAGAAAAGATGTGGATAGAAAGTGTTTCAACTTTCCCTCATTTTATATGATTAGCCTTAAATGTATTTAAAAAAAGTAAACAACAAGATAACATGCATCACAAAATAATATGTGTCCTTTTTTTTAAATATCCACACAGTTCCTTCCAGAGTTGATTTCCAGGAGCCAAAAACCAGGACAGACTTCTTAAGATGTGAGTTAAGAGTTCATAGTTCATTCAGTTTTTTTCAGTTTTGTCTTTTCCTGCAACGGCAATATGTGTTTCATAATATAATATTATCAGATAATTAGTTCTGGGTGAAAAACTGAACATTAATGGATTAGTGATCAATGAGATGCTGCAAATCTAAAGACTAATACAACTTTATTTTTTAAATGTGTATGCCTGTCTTGGCTCAGACTCCTGCAAGATGTCCCTGGATCCAAACACAGTATATAAAGAGCTGGTCCTGTCAGACAGGAACCAGAGGGTCACGCGGAGGAAAGCAGTCCAGTTCCACCCCGACCACCCAGAACGCTTTGATGGCTTCTCTCAGGTGCTGTGCAGAGAGCCTCTGACTGGTTTCAGGTTTTACTGGGAGACAGAGTGGAGCGGGGAGTTTTCCATCGGGGTGGCCTACAAGAGCATCAGTCGCAAGGGGAAGAATTCAAACAGCCTGCTGGGCTACAACGACAAGTCCTGGAGTCTCCTCTGCTCAGACTCGGGCTACTCTGCCTGGCACAATAAAGTAGACAGAGACCTGCCTGAAGCTCCCAGGGCCACACGAATCGGCGTGTACCTGGATCATGCAGGCAACACTGTGGCCTATTACGCAATATCAGAGACGATGGAGCTTATCCACAGATTTAAAGCTCAGTTCAGTGAGCCTGTGTATGCTGGCTTTGGTGTGGGCTCCTCTGTTACCCTCTGCCAGCTGAAGCAGAATCCCACGCCTCACTAAGATTTATTGGGATGGGTATTTATCTCACAGGTGCTGTTAAATACTAGCTGAACAGTACAATGTAATGTAATTGTCTGCAAAAAAAAATATGTATACCCCTCTATTGCACAGATGTTCTTGTTTTTGCGACCACATTCTGATTGTGATGATCATGTCTCACTTAAAGTTAATTTAAGGCTATTATTTTGAATACATATGTCAGTGGTTTTCTTTTATGCAAGTTCCTGTTGGGAGAAATATATATTATTGTAAACCAAGGCAATCTTCTAATAACAGAAGGCCTATATTCAACTGGGCTAAGCACGCTGTGGCGGAAGCAATCTGCAGATAAATGACAAGAAATATGCATGAGCTGTGTGTGTTTTATGTATTGTATGTAAGTATGTGTGCTTGTGCGCACGACAACAAAATTAAAATGTACATGCTGTGCATTTTCAAGTTTTTATTTTCTTAGAGAGCAAGTTTCACAATTAAGGTTGGAAACGATGACATCAAAATAAAAATAAACCCATATAACATGTTATAACAAAGCAACATAAGGACATGTTATACATACAGTATATATCATAGCAAACAATTACTATTCATCATACCAGTATATCAATTAATATTTAGACAAATATTCTAAACCAAGTAATTTAACTACTACATTTGTAGTTTGGTGACTCATGTATGTTTAATTCAGATATGTTTCTGATTACAGCCTCTAGGATTAATGACTTAAAGACATCTTGTAGGCAAATTACCAAAACACACATATTTGCTTACAGGCAGTTGCATTTACTGAACAGTTTCCCCACCCTATAAAGATACACCATGGATGGGACAAAACCTGTTATGACAAATATAGATATGGTTATTGAGTGAAGAGCAGGAATCCCGGAAGCTGGTATTATTCCCTCCAAGGATAGATTAACTGGCATTGGGAGCTGGGACAAAGTTGTACTGACTAGATTAATCAAAATGATCTTAAAAGCCTTTTTCTTCATGCTGTTACCCCTGTGTTGGTCCTTCCGCCCCTCCCCTGGTGCGGGGCGTTTCAGGGCTCTGAGAACTGATACGCCGCAGAAAGTCATCAACAGCAAGAAGAACAGATCGTAAGCTGCTATCAAAAAAGCACTTGAACGATTAGAAGCCATGGCTACAATGGACAGCAGAATCGCTATCAGCCAAGAAACACAGCAAATAGCCACCTTGTACCTCAGAGGTTTACACCAGAGGAATATCACAGGGTGGACAGTTGCAAGGTAATGCTCCAGACAGAGGTGGCTCTGCATCATCGGACGCATAAAAACGAAAATCAAATATAAGAAATTAAACACGTTTGCAAAGATAGAGCAGTCCCAAATTAAATACACAATGCCAGAGAGACAGAGAAAGGATTCAACGGCAATCTGGTTGAGAGGGATGAAATCCGAAGCCATCTTCTCTTGTCGTCCACTAACTATAAGCCATGCGACGTAGCCATTCATGGGCAGGCCAAAGAGAAGGGTTGCCGCACGTGCAACTCCTGCCAGAATGACTTCAGGTGACACCAACGGTGGAGTAATGGCTGTTTGGTTGATGGCGCAAACGTTCATCTTTGTTCTGATAATAGATACAGTAATGAACACAACCATGCTGATTATATTATTGTTATAGATGTACAGTAATGCATACACTGTTAATCTCAAACTATAAATGTTTCAGTCATAATATGTCAATAAATAACATAAGCAATTGCACGGACAAATACTGTTTAGTGCAAAACACAATAGAATAGTAAAGTTGTATTATTTAATGAGCTTAAATGACATCATCAAAAGCCCAATTTGCTTATTTGTAAGAATGTGCATTGTGCACGCTGCATCATCTACTTCCTTATCTTAAGTATGTGAAATAAAATACAAAGGCCTTTTGTTTTTGGTGTTCTTAATTTTTTTCATTGATAAAAACCTCCCTAACTTAGAATGTCGTTATTCATGTAAAGAGTTAAATTGAGCATTTAAGTCATTGTTCTATTTAAAACTGCACTTGCATGCATCATTTAACATTCCAATAGTGTGAAATACAATGTCTCCTACCTGGAGGTTGTGAGTCCTGAAGCCACTGTCAGGCTATAGTTTCAGCACCTGGGTGGATGCATATTTTGCATGTATCCATAAACTTAACATGAACATATTGAGCAGACCTTCTAAATAGACAGACTGTTGACCCTCGACTCTCATGTTCTCCCTGTGGACAGAAGCAGTAATGTTTCTGAGTACCACATTGCTTTTTAGAAAACCTCTTATTTGACTGGGTCTTCTTTGTGACTTTCAACAAGCTGCTCCAACATTGTTTTACTACAAAACAAGTTGGAGCAGTATCAACAGCTCTTCAAAATAATACAATCGTATTTGTTGCAAAACTCCAGTACCCAGATATTAAGCAATCTCTTTTTCATATTCATAGGACTTGCTATATCAACAAATAAATGGACACTCGACTGTAGGCTCAACTCTAATAACCTTCCCTGGCAAAAAAAATTAAAGTGTTTTATCACATATAATATCAAGAAACGGCCAAATCAGCTGGCTTGTGTACACTGAATGTGTGTGAATAGAGCTACTGGGATCTCTGGGAGCTGCTCCTGCCACTTAGCCTTGAGGTGTTTAATACTCTAGGTCAGTGGTTCTCAAATGGGGGTACGTGAAGGCACTCCAGGGGGTACATGAGATTTTTTTGAAATATATTTAAAATTAGCATCCATTCAAAAATCCTCCTTCTCTGCAGTGACTGTGATCAAAACAAAGCAAAGAAACAGACTGTGCCTGGAGAAGAGCTTGATCTCAGCAGTCACCTTCCTGCCACCAAGACTGACAAAGATCATCAGTGAAGCACAAGCACAAGTTTCTCACTAAAATATGAGTGGAAAGCACTACAATAAAATCTTCAGTTCAATAAATCAGATACTGATGGCACAGCGCTATGTATTACTTCTTTCTTTCTTTTTTATTTGCCACAGGGGGTACATCACTGAAAAAAGGTTGAGAACCACTGCTCTAGGTGTCTAGTTATACACATAATAGTATCTTTCATGTCACATTTGAAATGCAATTGACTAACTTTTTATTTTGTCTTCGTAAAGATATTTTCAACTTATCTGGAAGTGTCACAGTGACTCATAATGAGGAGTTAAAAAAAAAATCTTAGCTGACATGATTTGCAATAGAAATGTTCCAAAGTTATGTGCAGCAATGCTTTGCATGTTTGCAACAGAGAAGAAGCACAGCCATGGTCCTATATGCAAACGTGCACGTGTTTCAGGCAGTCAACAAGAACTATACATCAATGTTTGCAGCTGATGTAATGAACACATTTAAACATGTTAAAAGGACTACAAATGAGATTATTAGTCATATTTTAAATATGCTTGGAGCTATTTATTGTATGGCATTCTTTTCTTTTCCATTCTGTTCTACCCTCGTGCTGTATGTATCGTGTGAAACGTTATACAAACATACTGAATGCTAAATGTTAAACAGCGATGCTGTTGCATTTGTGAACCAAAGCGTAAAGGTACCCTGTGGAGGTTTATTGTAAACAAACAAAAGTTATATCCAAAAGTTCTAAAGCTGTACAGATTGTGAAGCCCTCTGAGGCAAATTTGTGATTTGTGATATTGGGCAACACCAAAAAACAAAACAAAGAATTTGTTCCATACCAGCAGACAGAGGGCAAAAGGCAGGAAACAATTCAGCCCTATTTTGAGACTTAATTCTGTTATGGTATAAGAGATCTCTTCTTGTGGATTTAACCGTGGGTTCAGCTACAGACAACAACATCCTGGGTCTTCCTTTGAATGTGTATGTCATGTGGCTGATATTAGCAGGAGCAAGAGAGACTTTGGCCTCCGACTTCTTTTCTCTTAATTTGGCGATGTCTGAGATTGCTTTTGCTTTATTCTGCATATGCTATTATGTTCATGTACATTTTGATTCCTTGGGCCTCTTCTTGACAGCCCATCCCCTCTTCCGATGTTGCATCTGTGTGGAGTACTGGGGTCGTCCATATATCTTGGGTTTAAACTCCTGAGGTACAACGTGACCTGCTGTTGTGTTGTCTGGGTGAATACCTTGGTTTCCTGCATATACTCAGTATACACCTATGGAAAACTCTCTATCTTTATGGGTTTTTCATCCAGAAATGTATCTTCTTATCAGTAATACTATTCTGCTGCTGCTCGGTTCTCAGGGCTCTGAAACATCCCGGGCCAGGAGAAAAAGATAGAGAGAAGAAGAAGAGTAACGCAATGAAGGTCACGGCCTTATCAGGCTTATCAAGATTATCATTATTTCCCTGGGCATTAATACATTTTTCTATATGGCTGCTATTCCAATGCAATGTTGCAATGTCTGTAAATGTTGTAGAACATAACGTGTTGCAATGCAAAGCACAGATTTGCAAGAATATATGTCAGGATCTGGATTTTTGTGTCGTGTCCTGTTTCCTGGTGGCTACACATGACAATATAAGTCACTGCTCTTATTTAAATTGATGTAATAACTAATGCTCATGCCTCAAAAGCTGTGGGATTAATAATGTAAACAGAACTGGTGGCGTCTTTTTTAATTCATCTAGGATTTCTTTCATTGGTTGTGTCTAATAAACTGTTCAAGAGGTTTTACTGTTTAATTGTATTCATGTTTGGCAAATGAAGTGATAATGAAAATGTCACTTGTTACACCTAATAGCTATTAATGTCATCATTGGACGTAAATCTTGAGATGTTGAGGTAATACAGAAGGGAGTAAGAGCAGTAGGGTGGTTAGGTGAGAGTGATAGAGCTGATGAGGTCATACAGACGGGAGTGAGAGAAGTAGGGTGGTTAGGTGAGAGTGATAGAGCTGATGAGGTCATACAGACGGGAGTGAGAGAAGTAGGGTGGTTAGGTGAGAGTGATAGAGCTGATGAGGTCATACAGACGGGAGTGAGAGAAGTAGGGTGGTTAGGTGAGAGTGATAGAGCTGATGAGGTAATACAGAAGGGAGTGAGAGAAGTAGGATGAGCAGGTGAAAATGGAAGCTGAACTGTGACAATATTGTATTTAAATTGTACACGTGTTTCTATTTTTCTGGTCCCTCAGTATCTTTTACACATGGATACACCAGTGGTGTTCAAATGGTGTAAAATATGCAGTCAATGCATACATGTGGCATTTAAATACAAACTTCAATGTAGTATAATGTCAACAAAATGTGACAAAGAGAAACACATGAAAGAGACAACTTTATTTGAAAACTACTTGCACTGCACATACGTTGGCTCATCTGATACCAAATGGTTACAAACAAATAAATAAAATGATGGGGCTGCTTTTACATGACATCTTATACACACCGTTGTAATGCAATCTTGATTTTGGACTATTGTTTGCCCACTTTGTCATTTTAAAGGCTGTTAAACACACAAGAGCTTTCAAAGCTTCTTAGCAAAGTGCAGAGCAGAGCTGGCATCTACTCCATGTTCCACATGTGCCCCTCTCTATTTACCGTTGCAGGGTACATGGATGACGTCAGCAACTAAACATGAACCCAAGCTCAATGGCAGAGAATAGAAAGAGCAGCAACGTCATGTATTTGAAGTGATTTATAGAACAGCTGCACCTGAACACAATTGACACATATTTCTCACCAGGCATTTCCCAGCCCTGTGGAGGTAGAGGAGAGGATGGATAACCCCGAGCCAAACCATTACAGAGTAAGACACGGGAAGCAAAACACACAGTGTGCTCCGCTCTATTTTGTGAACCAGGAAGAGCATTGTGGCCAGGGGTAAATAGCTTACTAACACAGTCACCTGGTAGAGCAGGACTATATTGAAAGCCCTTTTCTTGATCAAGTCGGATCCTTCCCTCTCTCCCTTCCCTGGGGAGGGCTGTTTCAGAGCCTTGAGAACTGATAAGCAGCAGTAAGTGTTGACAACAAGGCAAATTAACAAATAGGCTATGGAAATAAATAATAATTCCTGATGTTGACTGCAAAAGAACATTTGGAGTATACCAACCAGGATGGCTTGCACCCACAAAACACAACAAAGGCTCATCCTGTACCGAACGGGTTTGTACCTGCAGTACAACACTGGGCGTAGGACTGCAAAATAGCGCTCTATGCAGACACAGTTCTGGAATTGAATTCTGAGTGTGAACATTATGTTAATGAGTTTAGTCAAGTTGCCTGCCACTTCATAGTCGACAAAACGTTTCGTGGTCAAAAAAGGTGGCACCAGGAATCCAAAAATCATCTCTGTGAGGACCAAGTGGAACGCACACACTTCCATCCTGCCTGTCCAGAAGGCCGGAGATGATATCATGAGCCACAGCACCCGGCCATTAGTAGGCAGAGAGATCAAGACATAAGGCAGAATCGTAGATTCAAAGAGAGAAGAGTGCAGACAGAGACCACACTGCGTCAGGTTCTTTTCTTCAGCCGTGAGGTTTTGCATGTTTTCTGGGAAGTAGTACGGGGAGAAAAAAACACTGTCGTGAAATGTAGAGTGGAGGTTTGCATTTTCTACAACTGACTCAACTCAACCCTTGTTTAATGAGAATAGGTCAGAGGATTCCTTTAAATCAAGAGGGCAAAGTGTGAGATATGTCACTGACTTGCCAACGCAAAATTTACATAAATAAACTGATATACAATTTGTTTTCTGAGAAAAGGTAATTTATTATTATTCATTAAAATCTTTTGTTTACAATTGTTAAACTCAAGAACAGCTTGAGAAATGCAGAAATTGTCTAGCAATCGCATCCAATCTTCTCAAAATAATCCACTAAATATACAATTCACAAAATAAAACACTCTTTTCCTCATAAGGTGTGAAGAAAAAAAATTGATTTAATTCATTCATTGTTTCACACGACAGTCTAGAAGTTTGAAAGCACCAACCTTGTCTTTTCCTGAGCTTGTTGAGACGTATTTTCAATTGTACATTCGGAGCGCCAAATGTACATCAATCACATCTGTGTTTGCCTGATGATCAGTAATCAAATAATGTCCATTAGGAATTTTCTTGCATGCAAAACTGGTAGATGTGTGTAAACAGGGTTTGGTGTTTATCCGCTCTTGTGGTAAGCAGAGTTTAAAATACACATACCTGTGGAGTATTGAATGCATCATACAATGCAATGCAGTTTTACCATTACTATTTCAAATAATTATAGCAAGACCAGGCTTAATGTTTCCAATTTAATTTTTCCAGAAGAACTGTCATAAGTATTAAACATTCTTCCAAACCTTCACGTTTACCCAGTTGTATTGAACATCTCAAGGGAGAGGAGATGAGCCCCTCTTCCTTTTGATCATCAAAGAATGAATTCTTCCTCTTTCACATTTTTAAACAGGTCTTGCTGCCATAGTGTAACAAGTGTGTTCAGTAAAAGCGGGAGGTAAAGGAGCCGGGCTACATCATTGAACATCTGGTGTTTTATTTTCCAATAAAATAGAGAAGCATGTGACAACTGACTTTGGTTCTGTAGAAGTCCAACAATCAAGAGGAAAAGCATATTTCCAAATTTGTTCATTTGTAAGAATTGTCCCCCAATCATTTTATAATTTGAGGATTTGAAAATAAATTATAAAATGCATTATTTTTTCTTAAATGCTTTCAAAATAATTTGAATGATGTCTTCTGTGTTGTGATATGTGTTTAACTTATTACGAACTTCCACAGTGGCTCTTAGGACAATCAATTTATCTTCTTTGACTGTATCTCACATGATTTGCAAGAGAAATTATCCAACGCAATGAACAACACTGCTTTACATGTTGTAACAGACAAGAAGCACAGCCATGCTCCTACATGCAAACGTACAGGAGTTGGAGGCAGTGAACCAGAAAGCTACTACATACATGCTTCTTTAATCTGCTTTATTGTTCCCATTGACAATAGTATTACTAATACACTAATACTGTATTAGTGTATAAAGCAACAATCACAACTTGTGAAAAGTCAAACATACATTTAGAAGATTCATCCTTCATGTATTCCGATGGCAGCATTTGCAGCATTTTTGGTTTTCTAAATTCTCTGCTTGTTTGAAGTTGCCGTCTCTGTTTTTCTCATTTCTCTCAACTGTTTCGAGCCTCGTCCAGTTTAAGGCAACCATTCAGCCCAGGTTCTTAACTTACATAAGGACACATTATCTTGTGGTCATTTACTTTCAGACTACAGCAGTTCTACTTAAGTGATTCATCATTCAGCATATGCGCTACATGTAGCACATTGCAAGTGATTAGCACTGTGGCCTAGCCTGTCACCATTGCTCCCCTCCATTGAAGTGTAAACTTGGAGACACTGTTGTTAAATGAAAATAATCTCTGCCAACATGTGGAGTGAGAAACATCCTTCAATGTAACGGCATAGTCTGTCTCTGCAGCCTTCACTGACAACATTGGAAGCCTCATTAGTGTCCAATAAGGGGAAACAGATTTGCAAGATAAACATGACCATACCAGGGAGCATTATGGGGTGCAGTGAAGCAATAACGACTACCTATAACAGTTTACATTTCACACACTAATTAATACTGGTGACTTGCCTGATACATTAATTGCATGAGTTTATGCAACCCCGAGGGTTGGTTCATGTCTGTCATCAGCTTCAGGCCTTTTCCATCACAGTTGGAAGCTCTGCCCATTCAAGTAATTTTACTTTGTCATTATTAATTGTCTCGATGGACTGGCGGTCTGTCCAGGGTGTCCCCTGCCTTCGCCCTATGTCAGCTGGAATAGGCTCCAGCGTCCCCGCGACCCTAATGAGGATAAGCGGTATTGAAAATGGATGGATGGATGGATTAATAATTGTGTGTGGTGTATGTCTATGAATTATACATGCAAAACAATGTAAAAACAAAAAGATGACATAGATGCAACAGAACAGAGATGCAATATAATATAATTCTGATAGTTTTCACAATCTCTTCACCTGTGACTATTTGGCTTTTGACATTTTAATCATTCAAATATGAAAATACTGGCATTTCCCATGGGTGTATTCAGAAAAACTAGATAATGTATTTATTTAAATCATATCCAAATTAATTTTGAGTATAATGTGAAATCCCTGTACTGTTTTCTCAATCCAATATATTATTTAGCATGTTTTGTTATGTGCCATGCTCATCCACGCTAACTTCTTGTCTACCTTCCTGTCTCCCTACCTTCCTGTCTCCCTACCTGCCTGTCTACCTACCTATCTACCTACCTTCCTGTCTCCCTACCTTCCTGTCTCCCTACCTGCCTGTCTACCTACCTATCTACCTACCTTCCTGTCTCCCTACCTTCCTGTCTCCCTACCTGCCTGTCTACCTACCTATCTACCTACCTTCCTGTCTCCCTACCTTCCTGTCTCCCTACCTGCCTGTCTACCTACCTATCTACCTACCTTCCTGTCTCCCTACCTTCCTGTCTCCCTACCTGCCTGTCTACCTACCTATCTACCTACCTTCCTGTCTCCCTACCTGCCTGTCTACCTACCTTCCTGTCTCCCTACCTGCCTGTCTACCTGCCTGTCTACCTACCTGCCTGTCCACCTGTCAAATCTAGCTTACTGTTGCTGTTTTGACAGTGTTTAAATTCCATGTAAGTAACTCTAAGATCACCACTGTAGATGGAATCAGTTTCTTTCTTTGTAAGAAACTCCAAAGTACCCATAAAGTAGGCTACACAGCTACACATGGTGAAGGGATATACGCTATAAATTTACACAAACATTGCAAGACATGAAGACACAGAATAGACAATAAAGCATACAAATACATGTTGAGAGTCTATACTGTACAATGCGTTCATCAAAACTGCTGTTGATCAAAAATAAAAATTGCACAAAATATTGTTCATCAAAGACATTTATTTTGTAAAAAAAGGGTGAATAACTCTGATACTTTGTTGCCAAGGATGAATTACTGTATCACACTGCATACTGCGTGGTAGTCTGTGAATACATGTTGAAAACCTTTATATCTGCCAGCAGTAAGATACCTGTTCCTATGTAAGCACAAAAGGATCGCCGCCCTCTCTGTAAATGATTTAAGGTTTTATCTTGTAATCTAAATGTGAAAGTATTTTTTTAGTTTGGGCTTATTCCAAAAGATTCCCTATTATTTATTTTTCCTTACCTTATATAACGCTAAAAATTCCTTTCCCAAAATGTGAAACAAATTATTTCTTTTGTTTGGGGTTATTTAGAAAAAAAACACTTTGACCTCTTTTTTAGAAAAAATCCTTGTCTCTCCAGTCTTGATAAAACATGTCCCCATCCCCAAATCATATAGTTTTGGGTGTAAGCTATGAAGATTGACCTCATTTTTATGTCCATAATCAACAAAAGAGTCAGCATTTATTGTGGACAGTGTGGCCTCTGCAAACTGAGCCAACAGAAGGAAGATTTATATTTCCTCATAACTTTCAAAAACATCTTAAGAATTCTCTCAATGACAAACAGACATAACAAAGTGTCCCAATAACACAACAGCCCCCCTCTTTGATTATTGGCTAACGCTCAATATCACAAAAATAACCATCAGCACCAGCAGAGCTCCCAGCACTGCAGCCACAAAACGCTTCTGCCTGTGTTTTACAAGGACCACAGAAATGATGACCAACAGCATCAAGCATACTGCCATAACCCCAACCCTGCTTTCATGCCAGTGTGTTAAAAAAGCTCCAACATATGTTTGTGTTTGCCTTCGATTCAATTTACAATTTAAATCTCTCGTCGGTACTTCGGTGCTCTGTAGCTTGTAAACCACACTGCACCATGGGTCATCTGTCAGGACATCAGTGATCTTGAAGACCTCATAAGGAGGAATCAGCACCTGTCCCATTTGGTTTGTTGCAGAGTAATATGTTATATCGGCACCAAAGCACGAGTAGATCTCAAAACAAGACACGTTGGCCTTTAAATCAAACGACTGCTTGCTTGAAGCTGCCCAAATGAAAGCACCAAAACGCATGTTTGTGTTGATGACGTTGCGCTCAAAGTGTTTCCGTGTCCTGTGAAAAGTGCTTCTGCACGATGTCTGATTGCGACGCAGAACTTGAATGGCATCGGTCAGGTAGAAGTAGAGATAGTGGAAATTGAATCTGTGCGTGCTGTAGTTGTGTTTCCCTGTTTTCACTGCTTGGTCGAACTCTTGTTGGATGTTGTTCATCTGTGTGTACATGTAGATGACTGTAGCGTGCTCCTTTTTCAGGTGCTTGTGCACAGGTTTCTTCGCATCGCCTTCAGCTGAATCCCAACCAATGCTGAAGTTTTGGCTGAAGTGCCACTCAAACACGCCAAACAGGTCGATCACAGAGGCTGTTTCAGAGTTGCAACCATCGTACATGTCATCAATGCAATCTGTCGCCATGTCCAGACGGAAACCAGCAGTCTTAGTTTTCTGCTGATGACAGATGAGAGACAAAATCAACAATTCAGTGGAAATAAGCTGTCAGATGTGTAAAAGAAAGAGCTGTCATCCGCACCTCGGCAGGTTTCTGAGGCCACCAGAGTAGTGGAGACTGGTCATGATACAAAAGGAGCAGCCCCGCCAAAAACACACAAAGCGTTGCCCAGTTTCTCAGTGACTTCAACTCACATACGGGCCCTTTGACAGACTTCATGTCTGAACGAAAAGAGAAAAAAACGTTGAACTAAAATATATTTTCTAACACCATGAATATGCATTGTATGATAATATTACTTGCATGCACATTGATACTGTTTGTATGCTTAAATCTGCAAGAAAAAGTATGAGCCTAGCGGCTGACATGTAGGAGATAAACAATGATCCATAATCAGGATCCAGATAATATTTACTTGGAGACTGATCCATCAATAAACATCCTCATATTCTCCACCAACAATGTATGATATTTGATCTGTTTTTGGCTTACTTTTCCAAGGTGATAACCTCAGCAGCATGATATTCCTTTGAAAGAGTGTTGTTCGCCAGCCCAGAAGTTCCGGCTCACAGGATTTACAGGTATGACCACACAGCGCAGATATTCTACGACAACGTTGCTCGGAGGCTCCAGAGCTAAAATGGATCTTATCTTGCGTGTGTTGAAACCATAAAGTGAGATAGAAAAAAAACTTTCCTCTTTTCCTAGTCTGCAGCACAGTCTCATATCATTTATGTATTTGTCATGTGTAAATAAAACCTTTGTGCCACACTGGCCCTGTCCTTTCACTGCTTGCACTACCAGAGGAAGGTACACTAGTAAATCCTGTTTGGTAGCTTGCTCAGGTGAAAACAAACAAAGATAGTGTATGTCATCGGGTTGTAAAACACAATACGCACTGACTAAAAAAGTTTCAATCTGGAAAAGGGAGATAGCAGCTCAACTCGTTCCATAAAAGACAATACTTCATCATAGTGCTGCTCAGGATGTGGTAAGTTATAAGAACATGTCCAATTGTAGGAGCCATTAGTTATGTCTGTGTATTATATGTTTGAATGTGGAGCTTATCTCAGGGTGACCACGAGTGGCAGCGTGTCTTAGGGTGGCAGGTAGTTTATATATGGGGCACAGGTGCACCTGACAGAGGTAATGATGCATGGGTGACGGGGAGATCGCATGAAACATGAAAGGACACAGTATGATATATTTTGATGAAATCATATATGTTACAGTACAGTGCTCGGTTCCAGTAGGGGACCGGCAGGTTTTTATCATTTAACACTACATGTAAAAAATAAAAGGAGTTACTCTGATCACAAATAGTCCGATTTTTAAGTACGCACTTTTAAAATAAGTATTGCCATTATCTATAATTCTTTTTTTTAAGGTCTGTGCAAAAGAGGTTCCAGCTTTAAACTGTTCAATTAGTGTATATTTCCATCTACTGGATGAATACTGAACAGCAAGTCTCTCCTCATTTCAGCGTTTCATGCTGGATCTGACCCATGACCTGAATGACAATATGTACGATGACTGCAGATCCAAAGCTGCGGCTGTGACCGATGAAGCCATGATGCAGAAGTGGGAGACTCACACAAACTTTAGTCAAGCCTGGAGCAATGCAGAGCAAAACGCCAGAGAGCCCACACACAAGTACATGGAGAAACATCATTCAATAGCCATATACATGTGCACAAATATTCTGCTGCAACCTGTCAAGCAAAACCTAGAAAAAGACAAAAGGAGACATTTGAGTCCCGCTCTCTTTATCTGTGCCTCAGTGAAGCCATTCAGATTCTGAGGCAGTCAGGTGACATGTCTCCGCACAATTTACAGAACAGAGACACTTTTAAATCCGAACTGATTCGTTTCAGTACCTTCGCAGAGCTGCCAACTTTTCAAAAAACCTTGGAGTGAGATTTTGTCGGGGGTGACCAAAATGTTGCCGCGCACGCAGCGACACACGTTGGTGGCTCAAATATCAGGAAATTTTAATTAATTTGGCATTGTGCCCGTGTTGTGCCCTGTATTCTGGTGGTTTGTGGGGCCCATAGTCGTTGATAGGGGCGGCCTACTGGAGATGGACAACATTGGTTACATTCTGTGAAGCAAAGACATGGTGGTCCGCCTCCAGGAAATTTTGGTTTAAGTAGATGTTATTTCATGCATGTGCAATACCTGAACTTATTCTGATTCATGTTCATCTGCTCATGACTTGCAGGGCCTTCTAGACTTGAGCTGAACATTCAACCAGAAAACTATTGTTGTGCCTCAATGACTGTCTATGTACCACAATATAGCCTATATTGTTAATAATTGTATTCTTAAGAGCAAAAAAGCAAAAAAATGACACAAGATTAGTTAGGGAGAAATATTTTTCATTATGAAACAAAAAAGTGCAACAAATAAAGTGCTTAAACAGTAGCCTTTTTAACCAAAACAATGGTTCAACACATAAATAAAATAACAAAAAATGAGGTATCAGAGATCAGAATTTGTTACGATTTGTGGGCAAGGTTGTACTGGCCTGTGGCCTTCTTGGAGGCCTTGATGGCCGCTGAGGGGGGCTCCCATCTGAAGCAGGGCTCCAGGTCGGCCATCTTTATGGCCATGATGGAGGACAGGGTGCCATCCAATGCCAGGCTATTTTCTTAGTCCCACAATTAAAAACACCCTCTCAGCATCTGCATTTGAATGGGGCAACACCAGGTACAGCTTGGCGACGGCAGCAAGCCTCTGAAATTCTTTAGCTCCTGTCTGTCACCTATTGAAAATGAACCAAGAACAAAATGGAAAAACATTGCCATTCCAGCCCAGAAGCTGTCCATATCTGTCCATATCTCTCTCTGTCCTGTGTGTTGCTCCTCTGTCTGTTGCCCTGTTGTTTCTATACATTGTTCTGGCTATTCTGACAGTGGTTGGTTCTGTATATATATAGATATACAGTATATATAGGAAATGTTCATAATTGTATCATGTAATATTTGCAAATTGTGTTGGTCTACATTTCAGACTTTCCATGTTGTAATACATTTTGTCTATTACTGAATTCATATCTGCTTAAATTCCTAGCTTGTTGCAGATCAACTAGCAGCAATGTTTGGTGAGGGGTGAGGGATTTCACTGAGATCATAATAGAACATGCATATAGAGACCTGTAATAAAAAATAGTATCATAACCGTGGGCTGCACGGTGGTGTAGTGGCTAGCACTGTCGCCTCACAGCAAGAGGGCCGCGGGTTCAATTCCCGGTCGGAGCGGTCCTTCTGTGTGGAGTTTGCATGTTCTCCCCGTGGCAGCGTGGGTTCTCTCCGGGCTCTCCGGCTTCCTCCCACAGTCCAAAGACATGCTGCAGGTTAATTGATCTCTAAATTGCCCATAGGTGTGAATGTGAGAGTGAATGGTTGTATGTCCCTACATGTGCCCTCGATGGACTGGCGGCCTGTCCAGGGTGTCCCCTGCCTTCGCCCTATGTCAGCTGGGATAGGCTCCAGCGCCCCGTGACCCTAATGAGGATAAGCGGTATTGAAAATGGATGGATGGATGGATGGATGGATCATAAAAGAATATTGGAAAGTCAACATTGAACAGTCTGCTTGTTAAGCAACAAGGTATATTTCCCCTTTACCATCATTCAATTGATATAAGAACATAAAACGTAAAAGGATTGTTTGAGTGTTTTTTAACTTGCAAGCAAGAGCGTCGCAAGATGCAGTCATGAAACATTACAGTTGTGTGGTTGTGATCCAAAATGAAGGCTGGGTTCGAAGATGGGTGTGGTCCGAGCAAGGGACCCACAGCGGTTGACATCACGGCTGGTGGGATCTCATCGCAAGATGATCTCCAGTCTCTCTCTCTCTCTCTCTTATCTTCTCTCATCTGACTGCAATGTGTACATTTATTATAATGAGTATAAGAAGCAACCAAGTCCACTAAAGGAGGGTGGGACGGATGGATAAGCACAGGACTTTTACCCAGAAGGAGTTGAGGTCCAACCAAAAGTAAGCCTGCATGTGACGCTTGTTGCGTCAAACATTCAGTGTATCTGCGGTTACTGTAGAAACGTACAATGATGGATGTGTTTGAATGCACCTGAATGAACAGGTATGTCAGGACAGTTGTTGGTGACACCCAAATTTAACTGCAGGTCCAATCTAGAGAATGGTGTCCCTGTCTCAGTGGATTCATGATGGCACAGCCTGATACCCACAAAACATGATGTAACACGCAACACATTTTACTGTGTATTGATAACTGATGAATGTCACTTGACAAGTTAATTGATGTCACAATCATGTCTACATTGTTCTCTGAGATTTCACAATCATTTGTTGATGAAGTAGGACATGACTCCTTTAAAATGTCAACATACTCATTGAGGGAGTGAAGAGTTCAAAGTATGTCAGCTACTTAAACTCCTCTTCCAGGAAGTGTATCTTTTTGCTATGTTGTCTTAGTCTTCTTTGCGTAAAGAGACTTACATATCAAATAAAGGTGAGGTACAAAATATGGTATTTAACAGGATTCTTACCTGCAATCCACTAGACGTGCCCCCGTGTAAGTTTAAACGTTCTCTAATGTTTAAACTTACGTATGCCAATCCGTTTAACACAGGAGGGACATTTCATCAATGAAACTAAAAGTTAATATGCAAGCATGTTCATTTATATGCTTCTTTTTTTTTACACCATAACTTAAAAAAAACAAAAAAAACAGCCACATCCGATTTCAGAAGAAATGTGTAGACTAAAACCGTCTTCTAAGGATTCCTTCACGCCTAATAAGTATCAGTTTCTTGCAAATGACATTTTGCCAGTGACATGGGATTTTGCTGACAAGGTTATTGTCAAATATTCCAGACGATGACACATTAAATGGATAAATAATTTTCCCAATGCATCATCAACAAAATCGCGAAACACTGATAATATCAGGTCTGTTAGAACAAAGCATACAATGCAAAACAGTATGTGGTGTGTATTATGTTTAGATTGGGCAGATAACAGCCAAAAAATACAAGACTCTTTTGTCAGAGTTCAGCATGGCTGCCGTGTAGCAAAAGAGGACAATATTGATAAACACAGATATCTAATTTTCTTATTATCAGAGGTGAATTCCATTCTCTCCCTCTGAAGTATTATAAAGGTATTCCAAAGGGGCAAACTGTAAAAGCCCGTGTGCGTGTGTGTGTGTGTGTGTGCGTGTGTGTGTCTGTGTGTGTGTGTGTGTGTGTGTGTGTGTGTGTGTGTGTGTGTGTGTGTGTGTGTGTGAAGGTATCGGCCCTTACCTAAAGCCCAGGTATCAGTATGGGGACTGAAAAAGTCGGATCGGTGCATCCCTCACCGCCCTCACCGATAACTGTTGTTATTTGGGCTTTAATCCTACAATGAATGTGTTTTCCTGGACTCTTTTTGCACTTACATAACGTTGCTTGGCTGGGTCTGATGAACACTACAAGGAAGAATTTCCAAATGGGTCTCAGTTGATTTAATTGATTAAACTTGGTCGAATGAAGGAGTTTGTGAGCTTTAGAGGTGTTAGATGTGTTTTTAAAATGTTTGAGAAGGCCAGGCTAACTGTTTCCCTCTGCTTCCAGTCTTTATGCTAAGCTAGGCTTAACATGACCAGCTCCGTACTTGACACACAGACATGTTTAAGTTTTCCTTTTGCTGGACACAGATTGCCCATTAGTTGAATGTTTGTCTACATGTCTTAGCCATGTGATTGGGTGTGCCGCTCGGAAGAGATGGATTGATTGATAAATGTTGTCCATCTGGATCTGGGTTTGTTCAATCACACATACAAAGAAAAGCACAGGCACACACATGCAGAAAAAATGTGTGGGAGTTCTATTCCTCAGCTCAGTCACTGACGACTCAACTATAAGAGGGAAGAATGAGGGCGCAAACTCACTGTCTCTCAGCACACACACTCACTCAAAAAATCCAGAGAACACAGTAAACGCATAGGTCTAACAGCTTGCACGATATTATCTGAGTGTAAACAGGTAATGCTGACAAAGGACGACTGAAGCGTGCCAACGTCTGAATAACGCTGGACTGCTAAAAACGCAGAGTGGACACGGGTAAGAGTATGTTAAATATATTTGCATTTGTGTATTGTTAATTGTGTGTAGTTAATTGGTAGTATAATCTTGAGTAATCTTAACTATATTATAGTTTAGTTATTGTATTACTTTCATTATTATTATCAGTAGTAGTAATATTGAGTAATCTTAACTATATTATAGTTTAGTTATTGTATTACTTTAATTATTATTATCAGTAGTAGTAATATTGTTGTATTTTATCTATTTAAAATAAGAGGTTAGGTCAAACCATGGTTCAAAAATATATTTATATAGCACATGAGATGCTATTCAGAGTATTTCCTTGGGTATTAAGTTGAAACTAAGTAGATTATAGATCTCTTATAAATGTGTTAATGTAATCTCGGGTTATCGTGTTGCACCAATGCTAATTGTTTAATGTAAACTGTGTTTGTTGTAAAATGTAAAATAAATGCAAACAGTTTTATTTCCCGTCTTGACTATCACTTCCCATTTGTTCCTCAGGTGGTTTCCCTTGCCTCAGTACACCTTGTTCACCGCCAGTCACCACCTATTTGTTTTGGGCAAAGAGGTGAAGCAAAGAAAACAGGTAGAGGAGTTGGGACCGTTGAGAAGGTTTAGAGAAAGTACATTTCAGATGTCTTTCTCTCCACCTTCGTTGCCCATCGTGGCAGTCCAGTTCATGGTGGTCATCTCCCTGCCAGCCCTCATTCACAGCTTCCAACCACTCTTCTCATTTGATGGGAATGTCACCACTCACCGTGACATCACACAAAGGGCGGTCCTCAGAAAGACGGCTGAGGTCTGCAGAGATATTGCTGCCTCTGAGGGACGGGACTTCAGCCTGACCGTGAGTCAAAAAAGTCATATATGAACTGTATTATCTGTATTTGTATTACATCATATGGGGACAATGTCTCCACATATAACCTTGTGGTGGTGTTTCCCCAAGAGTTGGGGCAATCAAACATGCAGTTTGACTGAAGGAAGTTAGGGTCAACCCTTTGGACACAATGATGGCAAATCAGTAATTAATTATTTAATTACAGCTAAACCAAGTGCATAGTTTGCTCTTGCAGTAACTTAAGATTTCAGGAGACACCCCCGGAGGTATTGTTGTCTTTTTTTTTAAGCAAGCTGCTTCCTTTTGGATCTCTGGCTCCCACTTTGTTATCTGTGCCCAGATCACTCCTCAGAAAAAGTACAGGAAGGTGGAGATACATGCGTCTCTATTATTGATTATCTTAAAAACTCTTCACTGCAAAACTGCATGAGGCTGAAACACAGGAGTACGGTGTGTTAAGGATACATTTCACAAAGTGCACTCAGTAATTTGTCATGTCTTTGTCTCCAGATTGATGACAGCCTGTCCACTGACATGGTCCAAAAGGCCTGTTCCTCTACAGGCAACTCTCCCACCTCTCTCCTCTCGACTGTCATGTTCACGACGTCCATCGCCAATATGTACTTAAGCAACGCAAAAGTGGATGTGACTTTTGCACTGAGTAAGGAGCACCATTTTGATGATGAGACCTTCCAGGGAGGACGGGATGTCATAACAGCAGGTACACATCAAACATTGCCTTCCCACTAAACACATCCATGAAACCACAATTGTAAAAAAAAAAAAAAAAAAAAAAAAAAAAAGGTGTACTTCTTTCAAAGTGCAGGTTCAGTTTGCAGCTAACTCTCTCTGTTCTCTCTTCTGCCGTTGAGGTGTGTTTGCCGTGAAGGCCAGTGTGAAGCTGGAGAACTTTGTCGCAGGCAGGTGGACACTTGGAAGCGTCTGTCATACCCTACAGGTGAGATCTAAGATTGTTGTTACAGATTGTTGCGGGGACATTGGTGTCATTTTTTAAGGTGAGAGGCGTGTTCAAAACAGCAAGCAGTAGTGATGTGATAAATGATGTTTCTGGTTCTGTGTATCAAGGACTTCTACAGCCACAGTAACTGGGTGGAGCTGGGGAACAATGCTCCATACAGCGCTCTGATCAAACCAGACCAACCTCTTCAGAACTTGGCAGGTAGGAAATGTGGTTAAACATAGAGTCTGATCTCTCTATAAAAAACGCTGCCTGGTTACTGTCTACTGTAATCACACAAGGCACATTATCAGTTCATCTGTCACCTGTCAGTTAACAAATACCCACCCTGCCGTGGTATTCGTTCAATCCACGCATGAAAATCAGTACATTGTGACTCAATATTTTACTTATCACACAAGCCTACAACTTAGTTCCCACGTTATACATTGTTTTAAAACTGAACTAAATCAAACTGTCACAAAGGAGCATTTACTCGTCATTCAAGAGGGATTTCCACATTTTCAGCAATCCCAATTTAATCATTAATATAAATGATTCATACCAGTTATGAGTTAGATCTTTTTGTTTGTTCTTGAATTTGCTGCAGGCCCAACTACACCAACATGTAGAAACTGTACCGGAGGAAACTGTGAGAACAACCTCCTGCCTGACCTGCTGCAGCAGGGGCTTCTCACCTCGGGGTACTTCAACGTCTTCTCCTCAGAGAAACCTGCAGGTGACTTTAAGGAACCTCCACATCGTTGTTCCGTTCCACCTTAAGATCTTGTGAACAGATGTATGTACGTAACACAGCAAACATATTCTCTCTGCTGGAAGGTAAATGCAGCCACGGTGGATCGTTTGATCAGACGAGCACTCATGACCCAGTGGGAGGCATTAATAAGGATGATGTTGGGTCCAGTCATGGCTCACTTCACCACAAAGCAGCAGATTTGGCTGTGAAAGCCACCATGGAGCTACTGGAGGACATCAGACAAGCTGTCGGAGACATAAACTTCCTGCGGTATGGGCCAACGCCATCTGACACCAGCCATTTGGAGACCTACACAACCGCAAAACAACATATGGCCACTGAACAATGAATGTGGGGTGGAGGGAGCTGTCACACCAAATTAAAGCAAAGAAAATGCTTCGCATTGAAATAAAGTCAATTGTATGTCTCGCAGCTTTCTGGAAAGCGTTCACTTTTTAAACAATCTATCTCAGCTTTAATCAGGACGGTTGGAGTCTTTTGTCTGCTTACTGGGCTACGTTCTGTGTGCAAGGTCAAATGGAAATCATTGATTACTGACAGATGAAATCCCCTTGATTAGCTGTATAAGGTAAAGCTGCTTTGTCTCTCTTGTGTTCACACAGATTGATGGGCCTCTCCCAGTCCTCTGTGCTGTGTTTTGTCATTGACACCACAGGCAGTATGAGCGATGACATCGCAGAGGCTAAGAGAGTTTCCTTTGACATCATTGACAGTAAGAGGGGAACCCAGCAGGAGCCCTCTGCCTACATATTGGTACCATTCAATGACCCAGGTACAGACATCTGTTTGTAGTTCATGAGGGAAGTTTGATCATTTTTAAGTAGAATGTACGAGCTTATGCTGCTTCCAAATAAAGTAGAGATGTTATTCTACTGTGAACATTCAGAAAGGGTTCTGCCATTGTAAACTGTGGGTGTGTGTGTGTACTTTAGCCCTAGAATGCATAATTAAGTGAGTGATTGTAATGGTTATCTATTCTATATCCAGGTTTTGGACCTCTGATTATGACAACCAATGCAGACATCTTCAAAGACAACATCAACAAGCTGTCTGCAAGTGGAGGAGGAGACATCCCGGAGCTGTGCTTGTCTGGACTGCAGGTGTGATGAATGATAAATGATCAACTTGAATTATTGCCGAGCCTTGAATGCAATATTAACCCCAAAATGTTTATATAAAATCACTTTTCATTCAAAGTAAAGTTTGTCATGTTGTTTGTTTCGATCAACAAATAAAAGCTTATCTTGTCTCCGTCAGCTTGCCTTGACCGCAGCTCCACCCTCCTCTGAGATTTTTGTCTTCACTGATGCTCCAGCTAAAGATGCTTACCTAAAAAGCACCATCACAGCCCTTATAGAGAGCACCAAGTCTGTGGTAAGAGTTTATTTTTGATCTCTAAAGCTCTAAATGTCAACACATTCCATAAAGAAACTATGAAATAGTATGTACACAATTGTGGACATCCATGGTTCAAATATAACCTTTACAAGTACTTTTTTTTCTATCCGTACACTTCAGGTTACTTTCATGTTGACAGACGTCAAAGCTAGTCGACGGCGCCGCAGAAATCTTGAGGATGTGAGTTCACGTTCAATGAGCCAATCAGATGCACAGCTGTACCGTGACCTAGCCCAAGCCTCTGGAGGTCAGGCCATTGAGGTCACCAAGTCAGACCTCTCTGTGGCTACAAGTGTAATAAAGGATTCATCGGCCAGTGCTGTGGTAAGACATTGAACAGGAAAATCACACCTGATTAAAGATGCTACTGTACAGTATAAAAACTAGCGCTGTATATCCCTTCTGCTTTTCAGGTGACAGTTTTTCAGGTCGTGAGGAATCCAGGGCGGCCGGATAATTTTACGTTTACTGTTGATGGCTCCCTAAGGAACATGACTGCCTACATCACAGGAACATCATCTCTCACTTTTGATCTCACCAGCTCAACAGGTGTTGTTATTGTGCTTCAAATGAAGTCTTGTTTTGGTTGTTCCATTTGCCTTTGACTTCCTCCATCAGAACATATTTAGCTTGGTTTTTGTTATTTTAACACATTTCTTTCCTCCAGGTGTATCTCAGAGTTCCAGTCAGCCCAGTGGTCCACTGGCATCTTTCACCACAGCAGGAAACCTACGTCGTTTAAGCCTCAACACTGACAATCAAACCGGGTCATGGGAAATTAGAGTAAACTCTAATAACCCCTATTCTATTAAGGTCACAGGTCAGTAGTAGGATAGATATCCCTTTTTAACCTGTGAGAGAACATTTTTAAATGATTTTACTCAGCAGATCTTTGTTTACAGCTGTGTTTGTCATTGTAAATGGTTGCACTGCTGATTTTTGGTGTGTATTTGTACAATAGGTCAAAGCTCAGTGAACTTCATTTTTTATCTTGTGGAAGCTCATGAGGGAGCCCACGGGGACTTCAGTCTCAAGGAGGGACGTCCTTTTTCAGGTCAGACCACTTTCATATTTATTTTCATCTTTATTTTTACATGTTCTACAATTAGTGTGTGTGTGTGTGTGTGTGTGTGTGTGTGTGTGTGTGTGTGTGTGTGTGTGTGTGTGTGTGAGTGTGTGTGTGTGTGTGTGTATGTGTAGAGGGGAGCCTCTCAGTCCTCTTTAGTTATTTGGTTATGTACAAACACTGTTCAAGTCTAATGATCGCGCAGTCACACTCATCTGGTTCCCCCTTCTCTATTGTCTCAACTTTCAGGTGGTAATGCCAGCCTCTTGGTCTCTGTGACAGGGAGTGACACAGTAAAGGTCACAGAGGTCACTCTGTTTGACAGCTCAGGGCCAACAGAGGTCAACGGATCACTGAAGGCATGTCACATATAACATTTGTTGAACTTAAAGGGCCATACCCAAAAAGTGGATACTTTAGTTTTCTGCATACCATTTCATTTTCCATATAAAAGACATGACAGCTGACTCTCACATCTTGAATGCTAGAATGTCCTGACTGTTACCGCAGTTTAAATTACAAGGCCAGTCTACAACAGACAAAAGTTCGATTGACTGTCTATATTTAAAAAAATGTGCAAAGCAAAGACATCTCAGGCAAATAGTACTAAAAACTGCAGCTCATAGTCAACAATAGACAACATCTTGTCATTCTGACCATCTCATGCCCTTACTTTCTCTATCTTGCCTCCACAGTCGGTGGGAAGTGGTAACTTCCTGGTGACATTCAGTGGAGTCCCGGCAGGCGACTTTGTGGTTCGCCTAAGAGGAGAGGACAGCGGTTCCACCTCCAGGTCAACACCGAGCAGCTTCCAGAGACAAGCCTCTACACAGATCAGGACATCCAGCATCTCTGTTACAGTGAGCTCAATCACGTTCAGTTTTCCATCTCAGTTCTTCACTTTGCCTCAGCTTTCATAGAGTAAATAATCTCGACAGGTCTTCATGACTACCTTATGGTGTGTTTCCATTCAATTCAGTATATCCGTATACTCACAAAAATCGTACATACATTAGAACAAGATATGTGTGACGGTATTTCTCACAACCCCTCTTATTTTCCCCTCACTTGTTCAGACCCAAGCCAACAACACCAACATTGAACCAGGCTCCACCATCTCCGTCCCTTTCACAGTCACCACAACCACCAATGGAGTTGTTAATGACTCTGCAACCGGGACGTTCACAGTTCGAGCAAACAATGACCGCAGCTATACTTCATCTTCGCCCAGCACCATTACCATAGCGGCTGGCAATGGAGGCAAAGCCAACGGCACCGTCACCTTAACAGCACCAGCCAGTGCTGCATCAGGAACAGACGTGACCCTTACCATTGAGGCAGAAAATACAGCTGACAACGACATCAACTACACTGTCCTAAGGTTGTCTGTTGTTGGCAAGGTAAGAAGATAAACTAACGGTTGTACTGTGGTTGGATGTGGAATAAAAGGAAGCAGGATATGGTAGCGGTTTGGGGACAATTACGGCAATAGCTTGGAGTGAGGAATATATACAGATATCACAGTACACTTTTAGTTCAATAGAAAGGATGATGTACCATTTCTGCCTTATTTGTTCATCTCTCCCACTTCCTGTTTCTGTGTCTCCAGGTGACAGATATGACCCGCCCAGTGTGCCAGGTAGTTAGTTCATCAACCATTTGTCCATCCTCTTCATCGCTCTGTACTTCCTCCCAGTGGAAATTCATCGCTAATCTCACCGATGGCATCAATGGAACTGGCATTGAGAGCGTCACCATCCGCCAAGGGAATGGTACCCTTAATACCAGCACAGTGGCTGGAGCAGGGGGTGAGAACATGACAGTGGTTACCTACATCGCCTCCTGCTGTTCACAGAATGTAGAGCTGGCTGCTGTGGACAAAGTAGGTAATGTGGGGACATGTGTGGTACAGGCCAGAGAATCTGCCACGACTGCCCCTGTTACTACAGCTGCACTGAACACAACATCCACTGGAGGGCACACACAGAGCACGCCACACTATCTCTGGATCAGTGTTGTGGTTTCTCTCCTTTGGAAGCAAACGGTATAAATAGAAATTACACTGTAAATGTGGAATTATGGCACATGAATTAAGTCTTTTATAGCTTTAAGTTTAAATTATTTAAAGAAAACATATTTCCTTCTATTTGAATAATGGAATTGGTAGTGATCTTGCGTTAAAAACAAAGAAAAATTAAATAACTTTGCTTTCCTGAACAAATGGAACAGTTACTTAAACAATGTGATGATATTCTTTATGGTGTGTAGATTGGCTGCAGCCATTATAGCCGAGTGATGTTAATGTAGAATCTGCTATTTCAGAAATGGTCTTTATGGTTTCTGGGGTTTCAGTAGATAGTCACATAATTTGAGTGTTTGTTGATGATGGTGGTGATCAATAAACTTCCCTACAGAACTTTTAGTTTCGACACTGTTAGAAACCATTTGTATATGAAGTCCAGAATATTACAAATAATACTTTTTATGATTCTTTTTTTGGTGTATCTTCAGTACTTTCTCTGCCCTGTTCACTTCAATTAAAAGGACCTGAAAACCATTTCTTCCTATGACATACTACTGTATACCATTACTTTTTTCAACATTATATATATATATATATATATACAGAGGTGTCAAAAGTATTCACATTCATTACTCAAGTAGAAGTATAGATACTAGGGTTTAAAAATACTTCTGTAAAAGTAGAAGTATCAACTCAAGCTTTTTACTTAAGTAAAAGTATAAAAATACTTTCAAAACTACTTAAAAGTATAAAAGTAAAAGTAATGTAAGGGGAATTTTTTTTCCATTAAGGACAAACTCTTAAGCCGCGTCTCAGGGGCATATAGTGCACTATCCCACCTCCCCCCAAAACAATAATTTTTCTAAAGGCCATAATGACTAATGTTGTATTAAAATGTTATGTTGAAAAATGTGGGATGCACTAGGCTACCCGTTTCAGCTGCATATATGCCCATTGAAAATTATCACATTTTATTACAATGCAAATACATTAAAGTACCATATGTGTACTAATGAGCATTAACATGTGTTTCATGGAGTGGAAGACATGATAACTAGTTGCCTATAAGTATTGTAATAGTGCAAATGTTATGGTTGTGTGGTGTGGTGGACCCAAACGCACGCTCACGCAGCAGTTTGCAAAACTCAAAGTGAGGATCTTTATTTTCCTAACGAGTCGGGGGTAAAAAAAACAGCAAAGAATAAAACAAACAAAACAATCAGAATAGTCCAGCGGATCCAGAAGTGAGTCTTCCTTCGCTGGAGTCGGGAGGGCAACTCGACCGAACTCTAGTCCTTGGTACAAACAGGATCTGTAGAAACCTGGTGTTCCCAACACACGGTAAGGAACCAGACTGGTGACCGGAATGATCTAGCAACCCGCCAGGGAATGCCATGGTCCTTAAAACAGCTGGCAGCACTTAGGGCAACGAGCCCCAGCTGAGCCAAAGGAGAGGG
The DNA here is from genome assembly GCF_009769545.1 of Cyclopterus lumpus. Classification (NCBI taxonomy): domain Eukaryota; kingdom Metazoa; phylum Chordata; class Actinopteri; order Perciformes; family Cyclopteridae; genus Cyclopterus; species Cyclopterus lumpus. Next base: position 8,132,920 of record NC_046966.1, on the reverse strand, counting down.
GCGTGGTAGTGGGCGGAAACCGGAGGTGGAGACTGTAGAATCAGACAGGGATCCTAACAGCAAAATGTCAAACTCCAGTGGAATGTTATCAATAACCTTTATCGGAAGCGACCTTGAGACCTTTGGACTCAATCCCATATGTACAACAACACTACCAATAGGATTTGTTCAGCCGCAAAAGCAGCAGGTTCTCAAAGTTATTTGAGCCAATGCATGCTCTTCTTGGCCTGAAGATGAGCCCTGCAACACTAAACAGTCTTTCACAGGCTGCTGAGGCAGGGAGTGCCGTATTAAACTTAATTGAAAGCTGGCACAGAGCTGGGAAGGACTTCGGTACATCTACTGTGTCTCCTCCTGGGCACCCCAGGTACGCATCCAGGGCCGGTCTTCTTCAAGGAGGAAAAGAAGTCCTCTTCCTCAGATGATTGGGAGCCCTCAATGACGTGATTCTCAGCCTGACAGTCCAAGTGGCTTCTAATATAGTCAAGGCCTGTGGTATAAAAAAAAACATAAACAGGATAATTTAGACCATATGACAGTATTGTAATTGTGTATTGGATTGTGTGTGTGTGTGTGTGTGTGCATGTCATTAAATGTAATTTCACTGTCTCCATAGAAATTACACATACTGAGGGGAAGTTGAGAAGTGAGACACTTACCAAGTGTCACTTGTCCAGCAGGTCTTAAATTTGGGAACTAGAATGGCTGCGGCTATTAGCTCTGGATCTGCAAGCATCTCTCCGAAGCGTTTTTGAAGGCCTGAAAGAAGTGCCGTAATCAAAGGCTCACAGAACTTGGAGGCGATGTGAAGGTGCTGGAGCTTGGTCCTTAGCAGAGTTGAGGTTGGGACTAACCACCCCATCTGCACACTGGTTTCTCCCTGAAGGACGTCAAGTGCCTTGGCAATTGGGCTCATTTTCTTTGCATATTCTGCAAGAAATGCAAGTTCCACTGGAGTAAACTCAACATGGAACATTTAGCCTACTTGATGTAGCACCTTTAACTGGATAATTAAAAAGAGGAAACATATTGTCATCTGAGACTTTTAGAAATGTAGTTGTGTTGCTACAAATCACATCCATAGTACATTTGGGGACTGCATATTGGCATAGTGCATACATGTGTTCTACAGTACTCAAAGTATAAAACTGTAACTTAAACTATTGTAAATCACTTCATTAACTGAAAGGCAGAAAAACAAGCACTTACTTAGGTGTATCTAGTTCACTGCAGACAGCAGCAAGGGCTCCCTCGTCTTGTTCTCTTGTTATTCTCACTATTCTTTCTACGGCTGAGAAGAGTGAATTCCACCTTGTAGCAACAGGCCTTACGAGTTGGAGTTTGCAGTGGTCTTCAATTACTTCAGATGCAGTGGTTGATCTTGAACTTTTGTTCCACAGGCTAGAGCATTTGGCAAATGTGGACCTTGCCACACGCTTGTACAATGGGTTGACCTCTGCTTTTCAAGCATCAACTGTGGACACTGAATTGAGGAGGTGGCAGGCGCAACGATGGTGCTTGGGTAGCTGGTATTCCAAGTAGTCATCTTCGTCTAACAGGACTCCGGCATCAACAAAAATCGGGAATCGTACATACGGGAGGCACAGGTCTACACCCTCTCTAAAAAGCGCCAGGTGGCGATCTGCGGACGAGAAAATAAAAGAAATTGTATCTTATATTAATTCTTTTATTACATTACATTAGAACCTAATCCTACATGTATTTCGGTGGAGTACTGGAGGCACAGGTCTACACCCTCTCTAAAAAGCGTCAGGTGGCGATCTGCGGACGAAAAAAAAATTAGAAATTGTATATTATATGAATTACATTATTACATTACATTAGAACCTAATCCTACATGTTTTACGGTGGAGAACATGTAAACTCCGTCCCAGAGTCCCGCCAACTCCATTGTCCAGTAGAGAGGGGTAGACAGCACGGTGGGCAAGCGGCTGTGTCAGTATATTGGCGGGAATCGGACATACTGGAGGCACAGGTCTACACCCTCTCTAAAAAGCGTCAGGTGGCGATCTGGAGACGAGAAAATAAAAGAAATTGTATCTTATATTAATTATTACATTACATTACATTAGAACCTAATCCTACATGTTTTTCGGTGGAGAACATGTAAACTCTGTCCCAGAGTCCCGCCAACTCCATTGTCGAGTAGAGAGGGGTAGACGGCACGGTGGGCAAGCGGCTGTGTCAGTATGTTGGCGGGAATCGTACATACTGGAGGCACAGGTCTACACCCTCTCTAAAAAGCGTCAGGTGGACATCTGCGGACGAGAAAATAAGAAAAATTGTATAATATATGAATTACATTATTACATTACATTACATTAGAACCTAATCCTACATGTTTTTCGGTGGAGAACATGTAAACTCTGTCCCAGAGTCCCGCCAACTCCATTGTCCAGTAGAGAGGGGTAGACGGCACGGTGGCCAAACGTCTGTGTCAGTATGTTGGCGGGAATCGTACATACTGGAGGCACAGGTCTACGCCCTCTCTAAAAAAAAAAAAGGTAGATCTGAGGAGAATAAAAAAAATAATTGTATCTTATATTATTACATTACATTACATTAGAACCTAATCCTACATGTTTTTCGGTGGAGAACATGTAAACTCCGTCCCAGAGTCCCGCCAACTCCATTGTCAAGTAGGGAGGGGTAGACGGCACGATGGCCAAGCGGCTGTGTCAGTATGTTGGCGGGAATCATACATACTGGAGGCACAGGTCTACACCCTCTCTAAAAAGCGTCAGGTGGCTATCTGCGGACGAGAAAATAAAGAAATTGTATCTTAGATTATTACATTACATTACATTACAACCTAATCCTACATGTTTTTCGGTGGAGAACATGTAAACTCTGTCCCAGAGTCCCGCCAACTCCATTGTCCAGTAGAGAGGGGTAGATGGCATGGTGGGCAAGCGGCTGTGTCAGTATGTTGGCGGGAATCATACATACTGGAGGCACAGGTCTACACCCTCTCTAAAAAGCGTCAGGTGGCGATCTGCAGACAAGAAAATAAGAGCAAATGTATATTATATTAATTACATTATTACATTACATTACATTAGAACCTAACCCTACATGTTTTTCGGAGGAGAACATGTAAACTCTGTCCCAGAGTCCCGCCAACTCCATTGTCCAGTAGAGAGGGGTAGACGGCACGATGGCCAAGCGGCTGTGTCAGTATGTTGGCGGGAATCGTACATACTGGAGGCACAGGTCTACACCCTCTCTAAAAAGCGTCCGGTGGCGATCTGCGGAAGAGAAAATAAAATAAATTGTATCTTATATTATTACATTACATTACATTACAACCTAATCCTACATGTTTTTCGGTGGAGAACATGTAAACTCCATCCCAGAGTCCCGCCAACTCCATTGTCCAGTAGAGAGGGGTAGACGGCACGGTGGGCAAACGTCTGTGTCAGTATGTTGGCGGGAATCGTACATACTGGAGGCACAGGTTTATACCCTCTCTAAAAAGCGTCAGGTGGCGATTTGCAGACGAGAAAATAAGATAAATTGTATATTATATGAATTATATTATTACATTATAACCTAATCCTACATGTTTTTCGGAGGAGAACATGTAAACTCCGTCCCAGAGTCCCGCCAACTCCATTGTCCAGTAGAGAGGGGTAGACGGCACGGTGGTCAAGCGGCTGTGTCAGTATGTTGGCGGGAATCGGACATACTGGAGGCACAGGTCTACACTCTCTCTAAAAAAAAAAGGTAGATCTGCGGAGGAGAATAAAAAAATGGTATATTATTACATTACATTAGAACCTAACCCTACATGTTTTTCGGAGGGGAACATGTAAACTCCATCCCAGAGTCCCGCCAACTCCATTGTCCAGTAGAGAGGGGTAGACGGCACGGTGGCCAAACGTCTGTGTCAGTATGTTGGCGGGAATCGTACATACTGGAGGCACAGGTCTACACCCTCTCTAAAAAGCGTCAGGTGGCGATCTGCAGACGAGAAAATAAGATAAATTGTATATTATATGAATTATATTATTACATTACAACCTAATCCTACATGTTTTTCGGTGGAGAACATGTAAACTCCGTCCCAGAGTCCCGCCAACTCCATTGTCCAGTAGAAAGGGGTAGACGGCACGGTGGGCAAGCGGCTGTGTCAGTATGTTGGCGGGAATCGTACATACTGGAGGCACAGGTCTACACCCTCTCTAAAAAGCGTCAGGTGGCAATCTGTGGAAGAGAAAATAAAAGAAATTGTATCTTATATTATTACATTACATTACATTACAACCTAATCCTACATGTTTTTCGGTGGAAAACATGTAAACTCTGTCCCAGAGTCCCGCCAACTCCATTGTCCAGTAGAGAGGGGTAGATGGCATGGTGGCCAAGCGGCTGTGTCAGTATGTTGGCGGGAATCATACATACTGGAGGCACAGGTCTACACCCTCTCTAAAAAGCGTCAGGTGGCGATCTGCAGACAAGAAAATAAGAGAAATTGTATATTATATTATTACATTACATTACATTACAACCTAATCCTACATGTTTTTCGGTGGAGAACATGTAAACTCCGTCCCAGAGTCCCGCCAACTCCATTGTCCAGTAGAAAGGGGTAGACGGCACGGTGGGCAAGCGGCTGTGTCAGTATGTTGGCGGGAATCGTACATACTGGAGGCACAGGTCTACACCCTCTCTAAAAAGCGTCAGGTGGCGATCTGCGGAAGAGAAAATAAATGAAATTGTATCTTATATTATTACATTACATTACATTACAACCTAATCCTACATATTTTTCGGTAGAAAACATGTAAACTCCGTCCCAGAGTCCCGCCAACTCCATTGTCCAGTAGAGAGGGGTAGACGGCACGGTGGCCAAACGTCTGTGTCAGTATGTTAGCGGGAATCGTACATACTGGAGGCACAGGTCTACACCCTCTCTAAAAAGCGTCAGGTGGCAATCTGTGGAAGAGAAAATAAAAGAAATCGTATCTTATATTTTTACATTACATTACATTACAACCTAATCCTACATGTTTTTCGGTGGAGAACATGTAAACTCTGTCCCAGAGTCCCGCCAACTCCATTGTCCAGTAGAGAGGGGTAGACGGCACGGTGGCCAAACGTCTGTGTCAGTATGTTAGCGGGAATCGTACATACTGGAGGCACAGGTCTACACCCTCTCTAAAAAGCGTCAGGTGGCAATCTGTGGAAGAGAAAATAAAAGAAATCGTATCTTATATTTTTACATTACATTACATTACAACCTAATCCTACATGTTTTTCGGTGGAGAACATGTAAACTCTGTCCCTGAGTCCCGCCAACTCCATTGTCCAGTAGAGAGGGGTAGACGGCATGGTGGGCAAGCGGCTGTGTCAGTATGTTGGCGGGAATCGTACATACTGGAGGCACAGGTCTACACCCTCTCTAAAAAGCGTCAGGTGGCGATCTGCAGACGAGAAAATAAGATAAATTGTATATTATATGAATTATATTATTACATTACAACCTAATCCTACATGTTTTTCGGTGGAGAACATGTAAACTCCGTCCCAGAGTCCCGCCAACTCCATTGTCCAGTAGAAAGGGGTAGACGGCACGGTGGGCAAGCGGCTGTGTCAGTATGTTGGCGGGAATCGTACATACTGGAGGCACAGGTCTACACCCTCTCTAAAAAGCGTCAGGTGGCAATCTGTGGAAGAGAAAATAAAAGAAATTGTATCTTATATTATTACATTACATTACATTACAACCTAATCCTACATGTTTTTCGGTGGAAAACATGTAAACTCTATCCCAGAGTCCCGCCAACTCCATTGTCCAGTAGAGAGGGGTAGATGGCATGGTGGCCAAGCGGCTGTGTCAGTATGTTGGCGGGAATCATACATACTGGAGGCACAGGTCTACACCCTCTCTAAAAAGCGTCAGGTGGCGATCTGCAGACAAGAAAATAAGAGAAATTGTATATTATATTATTACATTACATTACATTACAACCTAATCCTACATGTTTTTCGGTGGAGAACATGTAAACTCCGTCCCAGAGTCCCGCCAACTCCATTGTCCAGTAGAAAGGGGTAGACGGCACGGTGGGCAAGCGGCTGTGTCAGTATGTTGGCGGGAATCGTACATACTGGAGGCACAGGTCTACACCCTCTCTAAAAAGCGTCAGGTGGCGATCTGCGGAAGAGAAAATAAATGAAATTGTATCTTATATTATTACATTACATTACATTACAACCTAATCCTACATGTTTTTCGGTAGAAAACATGTAAACTCCGTCCCAGAGTCCCGCCAACTCCATTGTCCAGTAGAGAGGGGTAGACGGCACGGTGGCCAAACGTCTGTGTCAGTATGTTAGCGGGAATCGTACATACTGGAGGCACAGGTCTACACCCTCTCTAAAAAGCGTCAGGTGGCAATCTGTGGAAGAGAAAATAAAAGAAATCGTATCTTATATTTTTACATTACATTACATTACAACCTAATCCTACATGTTTTTCGGTGGAGAACATGTAAACTCTGTCCCTGAGTCCCGCCAACTCCATTGTCCAGTAGAGAGGGGTAGACGGCATGGTGGGCAAGCGGCTGTGTCAGTATGTTGGCGGGAATCATACATACTGGAGGCACAGGTCTACACCCTCTCTAAAAAGCGTCAGGTGGCGATCTGCAGACAAGAAAATAAGAGAAATTGTATATTATATTAATTACATTATTACATTACATTACATTAGAACCTAACCCTACATGTTTTTCGGAGGAGAACATGTAAACTCCATCCCAGAATCCCGCCAACTCCATTGTCCAGTAGAGAGGGGTAGACGGCACGGTGGTCAAGCGGCTGTGTCAGTATGTTGGCGGGAATCGTACATACTGGAGGCACAGGTCTACGCCCTCTCTAAAAAGTGTCAGGTGGCGATCTGCGGAAGAGAAAATAAAAGAAATTGTATCTTATATTATTACATTACATTACATTAGAACCTAATCCTACATGTTTTTCGGTGGAGAACATGTAAACTCCGTCTCAGAGTCCCGCCAACTGGGCGTGTTGGAGACCGACACGTTAAAAAACGTTCTAGCAGTCCCAGAGAACAGCAAATTACCAAAAGCGCGTTTGAAACGCTCCCGACGCACTCGCCACTACGCACCAGGCTGCAATGTGGCCTCGGTGACCTCTCGTGGGCACAGAGCAGCAACTAACTGAAGCCACGTCTACAAATAATCTTTTATACATCAGGATGTAAATAGTTTTCTAAAAATGTACTTAAAAGTGGATAAGTATAGAAGTAGGAGACCCTATCTTTACAGTTCAAAGGTTAGAGTTCATGCAAATGAGCAGAGTTTGTGTATATACATTCTGTCCAACAGCCAAAATTGTTTAGCAGAGTAATATGTCAATCTTTGTTATCTTCGTTTTAATTGGGTTGCCCTGAAACTATTTTCCAATCCAATCTCATTGTCAGGCAGAGGGGTAGGACTAAGCGTATTACGAGGTATCATGTGTTGGAGGAATGCAGAAATGAATGATCAACGTTGAGTGAACCGTGAATATTGTACGAAAACAATAATGTTCATAACATCGTGGCTGACGAGCAGTGATCCTCAAGAGGTAAATATGAGTTTGTTTATTGTTTTCTATGCTGTGACCAAATGTTATAGTGTAAAACAATGTTGTGTTGCCAATCGCTTGTAGCGATTAATAAGAGGCATCAACCTTTTATTTTACTTCCTTAATTATATTAGAGGCACCGCCAGTTATTTCAGTTTTCAGAATAAGAGAACAATGGTTGTACGAATCATTATATTTATTTGTAAGAAGAGGTAATAGCGCCATCACGTTTAAAACTACCCAGGGCTCCGTCCATAGCACTACTACACCGAGCAGATTCACAATATACTAAATAGCTACATGAGACGGGTGTTGCATAACCATCAAGTCGTGGAGGTAGAGAGAGGAAAAACAAGCGCTCAGTGTGCAGAGAAATTACCGACAGCTGCCGATTCTGAGGACTCATCCTAACTGACAATCTGACCGTATCTAGAACTTTTCTTTCTGGTTTTCAGCAGCAGCTGTTACAGGTTTAAATATCCTCCATCATGTGGATCATGTTGTTTATCCTGCTGTCATATCGTTTCTGGACGAGTTTATGATTATGTGTCATTCATGTGTATGTGTCCAGTTATATTGACCGTTAGAGATTAGTCTGGAAACTGTATTACAGTTTTGTTAAGACCCAAAAGTATATATTTGACAAATCGGAGGACGTACGTCTCTTGAACAGTGTGCGTGACCGACATTAAGCAGGCGACAAGGAAACAGTGAATACACCAAAAGAAAATAACTAATTTTGGAAATGGTACAAAATTCAGTTTAAAACCACATAAGATTTACCCCAAAGACAAACTGTGAAATAACATTATTCAACACCTGCCTCATCTCAACCCCCCCACCCCCTCAATAAAGTGTGGTGTTCAGGTTCTTATCTTGCTGCTGGTCGGGCTGACGGTAACTGGGCTGTCAGGGTTGTAGTCAGGTAGAGAGCCAATCAGGGAGGCTGGACCAGTGGTCCGGAGGATGGTTCTTGTGATGCTGGGCCAGAAAGTGTCTGGGATCCGGACTTTTGTATATTTGCACCGTCTGGGCATCTGAAAAAACAAACGACAAACAAGAAAATTAGTATTATTATCAGTCCAGCGAGTACATCTCCAATCAAATACTTTTTACGCAGAGAATTTTACGCCAGACTACATTTAAATAAATGTCAATTTGAAGCCGTCTGTCTGAGTGAGTAAAAGTCAGAAACATATCAGCGCTTTTTTTTATGAAAGAATATATTTTTGCGGTTGTTATCAACGTTGAGTGAACCGTGAATATTGTACGAGAGCAATAATGTTCATAACTTAGTGGCTGGCGAGCAGTTATCCTATGGTTTGGACTTGTGTGATCCTCAAGAGGTAAATACGAGTTTGTTTATTGTTTTCTATACTGTGACCAATATCACGTTTTCTAAAGTTTATGATAGAAGTTTGCTGAATTACTGTTGTTAATGACCACACATGTTCTTAGGCCAGTGAGAGTTCATGAAATGTACAACTAGATAAACAAACATATGACTGAATACATATTAAAAGTGTGATGCAATAAATTATGTATAAAGTTAAAATCACAATTAATACATAAAGCCTGTAAAACCTTAATTCATGTTAGAGATTGACTTCATGTATCTACATTGCATGCACCTGTACATGTTAAAGCAAGCAGATGATTATGTTTTTTTATGATTTAGTTTCACCCTTCAAGAAGCAGACAATCTTCAAAGGTGTGACGTTTGGATGGCATTTATCTGGCTGTCAAATGATACACAGTACAGTACATTACACCAAGGACAGCACAGGTACAAGCACATTTCTCCACATCTGTACATCCCAGCATAGCTACGCCTAAACTAATCAGCCAACTAAAAATTAATGCAAGCTAGACTTGCATTAACAATGCTCAGACTAGTCTCTCTCATGTGAATTTGGAAAGTCACAAATGTACATCTGATCACTTGTTTTTAAAATCATGCATTTTTGCTCCAACCTGTCAACTGGAATCGGTCACACTGGAGAAAATAGTGCTCCACTAACGAGTCGAATATGTGACACAAACCCATAACCGTGTGATAAAGGAAAGGAGGTATGAGTATGAAGGTTTTTGAACAATACAACAATTTCTATAAGTTCTTCTGAAGGAAGGGATATGATATTCTGAATTTCCCCATAAACAACATCGCTGAGCTTTGCAAAACAGTCTCTGCATCTCTTACTGAGGGTATAGCTTTTGCCGGTATACACCAGTCCTTTATGCACCATTCTCTTGTGCACTACCATTCCATCTGGTGCTTGTTTTTGTTAGTGGTCTCTGTCACTCTCCCGTTATCCAGAACAGTTGTGTCTTGAAATGTTGTGAAACATTTTACTCTTCTGTCATTTGTCATCTCCAAACATAACTCCTTGACTTGCTCCCTGACTGCATGTGAAACATAGTTGAAAAAGGTTCAAGTTAAATCAAGCTAAATGGGAAAACTACGCCACCTCCTGTTGTAAATGTGTACCTGCGCTAAATAATAGACGCATAAGACTAGGTAACGTGTTTGTGAAGGTCTGTGGACAATATAGTGTTAACTAATTGGGAAAGTACATAAAAGTTGAGCTGGCTTTATTTGTTTGGATAGAAATGGTCTTATATTATATTCGCCATGTTTTCATTAAGTTAACTATTCGTTTTGTACGTGTTTTATTGGCAGTAAAGAATGTCTCCAGTACAGCTAACTAGCTAGCTAACACTAACACGATGCCGTCTTCTAGACTGAGCATGCGCAGTTGCCCACACGAGATGACCATACTCATATCAGCGCTTTTTTTTATGAAAGAATATATTTTTGCGGTTGTTTCATTCTGCTGCTCATCGTGTTAATGTTTTGGGACAAGGTGACATAAAAGTGACACACTTATGAATGTGTAAAATAGCCTCCTTAAATATGAAAAACATCACAAGATTGTTGGTATTGGGTGAATTATGAAAATGTTCAAACAATAAGGATTACATATATTGTCATGGATGCATCGCTTATGATCTGTATCACCTAGATGTCACATTTAATCAAAACAAACGTCATGTTTTATTAGTAGTTCTCAGTATTTACTAATGCTGGACGGTTGGTTCTATAAAACCGACCAGAAAGCAGCTTTTAAACTTGGTCACGACAGTCAAAAAGTCAGTCCTAGTGGATACACTAATAATTAAAAATATTAGCAATGTTAGCATAACAATCGTGTATTTTGGAGGTTCAGAAAGTCTCGGGTAAAATACATTGTATCACTCTAGAAAGTGTAAAAACCTCACGTTTTCTTGGAAATAGTCGGTTTGATCACAAGTTCAGGGTCCACGTAGAAAACTCGCCGTTTGAAGGTTTTATTCCGAGATGTTGAGTGAAAGCAAAAATAAATACTTTTCTGACTTATCCAGTGAATGTTGGATGATTCTGAGTACAGAAGAACGCGCTTCATAGAACCACACGCACCTTGACAACGTCATATGTCGTTACCATGGCAACCGGAATCTTCAGGTTAACTGTCAATCAAACACAACTTCGTGAGGAATACACGAGCTGCCTCCTGTCATGTGACCTGCTCAGAGGTCCACCACAAGTTAATTTCAAAACCTCTTACAAAACACGGTCTCAGATAAAGTAAAAATAAAAACCTTTACCGTCTTTGTTTTGTGTTTAAATCGGACATATGTTATACATTATAACTTATCATCTTCTTTGTGGCGTTTGAATGTTCTCCTCGTGGCATTGTGGGTTCTCTCTGGGTTCTCTGCCTTCCTCACACAGTTCAATAGGTGTGAATTTGAGGTTGAATGTGTTGTGTGTTTCTATGTGCTATATACAGTATATATTCTACTATACATATATTATATTAGACTTTTTCCTGACTTCTTTTGACACACTACACTGGTAGTATAACATACCATTACTTTTTTTTTTTTCAACACACTACACTATGGATTGTAAAATAAATTACATATTTTGATATTCTCTTTGGTTTGAGAAATCAAAAATGCACACCTGATTATTCCTTGCATGTTGACAGATAAGTCATATCTAGTCAAATCACACCCACATAGTTCTGATGAAAAAGATTAGCTGAGTTTTTAAGTGTTTAACGCTTGATTAATTTTTCCTGAGGGTGTTTTTTTTTTCTTAGCTATAAGTTTTTCTTATTTAGTCATATTTATATTGTTTTAAAGAAGTACAACACAGCAGTAGTTTTTACATTTCTGATAAGTGTTAAGTTATACTAGTTGTTATGCAATGTGTTTGTACTGTAACCATTTCATTCTATTCTATACTGCCGCTACGTCTGAGAGAAAAGTAGTTGTACTTTTTACTTGACTTTAACTTTGCAGATTCAGATTTTACAAAGCATCTGATCATCTTATAAAACATGAATCCTTGTAAAAGATGAAAGTTACAAACAGTATAAAGTAATTTAAATGGCAGCATCAGTAATAAAAATCAAATAATATAGTATTATTCTCTATCATGCCCCACCCATTCTGTGGACTAATCCAAAGTTAGTTGGTGTTTTTAGTAAACAATAACTATTATTAGTACCTCTTTCAACATTGACATTATATGTGACTTTACATTTCAGTTTAGCCAGTAATAAGATAGGGTTTGTGTTTAGGGTGGAGTTATCCGTGAAATGTTTGAACAGGATGTTGAGTGAAGATCGCCACCGACTGCTGGTATAGAGCACAAATATAACATTTCAATAGTCTGCTATCTTGCGAGCTGCACAGTATGGTTTCTTTGAAAAACATACATAAGGGGTTATATAAAACATGCATGGTAAACCGAATGAATAACACTGTTGCAATAGCTAGTTAAGTTTATTTAGTTTCAGCAAAAGTAAACAATAATTACAACAAAGAATCAAATGAACCTCAAAGGCAAGTAAGAATATAACAAACACAATAATAGATAAAGTGGAAGAACTGAGAGCGACTTCCAGCAGCCGAACACAAATGGCACGTTTAGGACCCGTTTCACGCGGCAGGATTAATGTAGAAAGCTGCAGAGGCCAGAACCGCACCTGACCTCCAGCACCGAGTGAGCTACACTGGGCTGTTACTGGTGTTCCTCAGAGCAGTTCACTACAGCTAACTCAGTGATCCTGGTTGGTGATACAGGTCCCAATTATCAGAAGACAGCAAAACAAATGGCCAAAATGCACACTGTAACAGGGGGAGGGAGAGCAATAGGCTTGGTCCTTTAATCCAAAGAATAATGATAAACTAATTAAGAGTTTCCTTCAAACAATACAGCAACCACACATTTAAAGTACAGCAGGTTTACTACAAATAATAACAGAAAAGTTAATCAACCTCTTAAGTACCATGGCAAGTAACGAGAAAGCAGCTACCCCACTAAAAGAAAAGCTTCATTGAGTTTTTTACGTGTACAAATAATCTTGCCCTGCAGGGTCACCAAAAGCATATAGTGCACCGCTATAAAGAGAATTCTCGATACTCGATTGAGAAGAATAAACTTGATAAAATTCAGTATCCTCAATATATGACAATGACTTCATAGATAAAGACAACTTTGAATTCACGTCTGTGAAGACGTCCTCCTTATCGCACAAACACTTCGGAATATCCTTCTCTGTCTAAGTGAAATCTTTGAACACATTCTTTTCACATCAGTAATGCAACTTGAAACAAGTGTCAATGTAAGAAACCATATCAGTCATTAACTATACTATTTACAATAGCTAATATGTTACTCTTTTAAACAGAGCAGAGCTTAATGTTACACAATTAGATATTATGTGCATTATTTTTAATAGTCCATGGTAGATCAAACATATCCCTGGATCTCTGTATTCCTGACAAGAGAGATGGTCAATACCAGAGTTGTATGTATGATCAATACATAATAAATCAATGCAGAGGGCCAATAACTGGTGTATAACGTTTTTTTATCCTCAAAAAGCAAAGACAAAAGCTACAGTTACAGATAAATAGCTACAGTTTTTTTTAACAAAAGCAAGTGAGAAACTGTACATAATATTAACAATGTTTTATGGCAAGACCACTGAGGACTCTCTTCTGGAACTGCTCTTTTCAAAATCATTATGCTGTATCATAGGACTTTGGTCCAACAAACCCAGCCAAGACTGTTGTGTGACACATTTCTTCAAATAAGGTGTAAAAGACTGGAAAGTGCAAAATGCATTTGCACTTAGGTTAAAAGTAATTTGGTATGAACAGGGGAACAAAAATGTTCTAATTTCCTAGAATAAAAAAAAAGTTAAAAGGTAACCCTGATACTTGAGAGTCTGATGATGTAGTCTGATATGATTGATGTGATCTGATAATATTGTAGTTTAGCTACTGTACTATGGAGCTGTAGCTCATTTATATTCTTGGTTAAATGCAACGTTTGAGATAGAAAACAGGCAAAGAAATGTCATGAAATCTTTGTGTACAGATGAAATATAATAGATTTTGGTTTACTCACTTGTAGGAGATGATACAATAGTTGCATGCAGAGGCACTGAGTTCAAAGAGTTTTTAGGCCTATACTCTCTCTGGGCATGCTTACATTTCACTCAAAATCAGCTTTTTCTATTATACAAAATTAGTACAGAGCTTTCAAAGTTAGAATTCACGTTTTTCCCCCATTTAGTTTCATCACCAAATATACTGTACCAATCTATTCTCTTACAGTATATACATATATACTTCACATAATATGTATATATGTTGTGAACATTCCATGCATATAAAAAAACCTTCATTTACATAACATCATTGTGTGGGGAAAAAAAGGGGTTCAAAGAATAATGCTGTCCTTATGTATTTGTTTCTCCTTAAAGGTTTTAGATGGTAATTAGCAGCACAAGCCCAGCACAAATAAACGGGCACTGCAAAGGATTTCCCCTTTTCCAAATCATTCTCCACGCCCACCAAAGCACCAGCTCCCGCATAACCAACCAGCACTGGCAAAGTAAAAAGTATTAGCAGTTTTGCAAATGCTATGCCCGCAACAAAGCACATTCTCAAGTCAGCTTGATGCATGTGCCCCTCAAATCAAGCTTTGGGTTGTCACTATCTCCATGTGCACAACAATCAGCAAATGTTTAAAAACTACCCAAATGGCCTTGTTCCTACATATGATAATAATGGGATTTGCAGATTTGTATCTAATTGTCCAGCATTAGTTTCAGGCAACTTATGTCTGTGTTTTTGTTGTTGTAATGACAGCTCAGTCAACTTGAGTAAGATATATGCAGTAATAAAACTCCAACATATTCTATTTTTAGAATCGTTAAATCCTCATCATCATTGCTAAAACCGCGAGTGCAGATATAACAACAGCTTAAGGTACAATGTTACCGCTATTATGCGAATGTGCCAAGGTTTCGTAAACATTCCAAGGGTTAAGTGAACTAGTACAGTACATACAATAGTTGCTGTATTGTTATATCTGTGTAGGTATAAAATGTGGCTGTTTGGCAATAAGCAGGGAGAGAAAGGTACAGTAATGTCCCTGCCTTAGGAGTGTGAGCTAGGCAGAGTTGGGGAGACCTGAGGTGTAAACTCTCTATGATTGTACTGATCTTGCATCTGTTGTATAATTGAAGTTTGGGATTG
The DNA here is from genome assembly GCF_009769545.1 of Cyclopterus lumpus. NCBI lineage: Eukaryota > Metazoa > Chordata > Actinopteri > Perciformes > Cyclopteridae > Cyclopterus > Cyclopterus lumpus. The sequence goes on along the minus strand of NC_046966.1, from coordinate 8,117,710 downwards.
AAAAGATGAGTGCAATCTGATCCACAGGCCTGCTCAGGAAACAGTTGCTAAGTGGCTCTCTTCTGAGGGTACTTGGCTTTCCTTCTGGTGTGTGTTACTCGAACGTATTAGTTCTACTGTTCTGCTCTAGTAAGTGTCATTGATTTCTAATTGAATCAATACATTTTACAAAGGACAATGTTTGTCATGCATTCATTCACACTGTCAAAACTAATAAACACCACTGGCTCTGTGGCACTAAGGCATTTACTTCTTAGTTCAACAGCTTGAAAGCAATTGGCTTGTCTGATTGAAGAAAACAAGGAAACACCACAACAAAAAAGTATTCATATGCTGATCAACAAAAAATAACTAAAGATGCACTTTGTTTTTGATTAGACATTACAGGTGGTTGTTATCCTAGATGAGACATGTGGCTGCCTCGACTCTCAGGCCAACTACAACAAGGTGGCTAAGCCTACAGCTACCTCGACTTCAATGGCGATTGTGACTGTTGTGTGTCCAGGTTTATGGCAAATCCTTAGATATGGCTAGAGAACTTGAATGTCTGGCCACTTGTGTAAAAAGGTTAGGCTAGTCTTGTTGGGCTACTAAGACAATGGGGTTGGGGGAATAAGTAAAGCATGGGGTGGGGGAAGACATCCAGAGGACCCTCTACTGCTCATTCATCTCAGCAATATCAGTGTTGGAGGCGGGTGGTGTGGATGATTGGAGATGGTTTGAAATGGGTAGTGGGCTCATGGAAGAGCCCTGGGGAACACCACTTTTGTCAGGATCAGGAAGGGTAAGGGTTTCTGGTGCAGATTTTTTGCGGGGTCGGTCCTTGGAGACAGAGAGGGACTCAGGCGCATCCGTGCACATGGGGGTGGTGGGGGCACTGGCAGGGCCGGTGAGAGAACAGGAAGACAGGGGCGTCTCGCTGATGGAGATCGACGGTGGGAATATCCCTATCTTCTGGTTGGTGGCCTCCTGGATGGTGCGCTCAAACTCTCTCACCTCATCCATTGTCATGTCTGGAAAAGGATCAATTGAGACCAATGAGAGAAAGAATTGTGAAAGTAGTTTTACTCTTTGTGGTCAATTGCAAAACACCAAAAGGCTAAAACTGTAACTTTCCACAAGTCATTCTTAGAGCCACAGGGATCCCCATATATTAAAAAAATATATATATACATGTTCATTTGTGTTTGTTTTCTACATAGCTTTCAAACCTTTAGAGAATCTTCGAAGACTTGAATTATCATATTCAACCTTTCATGTATGCATCGTTTGTCGGACAGAATGAGCAGATGTAGGGGGACAGTTATATGCAACTTTCAAAAGTTTACCACCAACGCAACGGGTCATGTATGAGACATTGGAAAAAAACACATACGCTTGCTTTGTGATCCAGTGAAGATGGGTTTGTGGTGGAATGCTCTTGCTGCTCATGGCAAACTTTAATGTTGGTTTTCTCATGCATTTGTTTCTCGTAATCCCGCACGTCATCCAAAGTCATATCTGAAAGAAGGGGGAAGGGGTGGATTGTGGGTCGAAATGTTGTGTACTCCTCTATAATGGGGCTCCAGTTGACAAACAGGTGGAGAAGGAGAGGATCATTTGGCAAAGGGGGTGAGTGAAGCGGGTTTAAAGGATGATTCAAGCTTTTTAAAGTGAAAGCTTTAGAGGTAAAGGGTTAGCTTCCCATGACCCACAGAGTTTATAGGAGATGGCTCTAGACAAACCAGAGCCACACCAGGAAGGAAGGAGAAAGGAAGGTCAAGGACGTTTCTAGATTAAATAAAAGCAAGAACAATCCACACCCAAAGAAGAGGTTGAATCATTGGATGCATAAGTAAGCAACACAAAATCATTCAACATGGGAAAATAGTTAGGTAATATTTCAAGCATCCGGGCTGTTTGGAGTTGTGATATGAAGGTGAGTGGCGATAGAGAGGAGTGGAGAAGATAATGGGCTTGTTATCTTCGCCACTTAGGCTGCAAACAGGGCTGACTCTTGTGCGACCTCTCTCAGAGAAACAGTCAGAGTTCATGTTTCAGAAGGCGCATCATTCTTCACTGATGTAAATCCCAAATAATTCCTTCATAAAACTGCAGTATTGTTGGCAAGGTTTATACACATGCAAAAGCATAAATAGTCAAACTTAATATTTGACTTTGATATGAAATATAGTGCCAAATACAGTTTGAATGATTAACACAGTAATACACTTATACCACTTTATACTCTTGTATCTCAAACTAATTGATATGGGTTGTTGTGTTCGTCATTGGTGGGTTAGTGGTGGTACCAAGAGGGGCCGATCCATGCTGGAGGAGAAAGAGCATGACTGGCAGCGACAGGGTTAGATGCAGATGGAGCGATGTTTCATGCACACTGGCAAATAAACAGTTATCACACAACTGTGATTCATATAATAAATAAAGTAGTGCTCACATTTCAAAGAATAGTAGTAACATAACACCTCTAACCAGGTCGTATATCTAACCACAAACAAATACATGGAAAATTCAACTAGTTATGTATTCCTTTGCAGTTATAAAATATATCCGTCAATAAAAAGAGATTGCTTTCATCTATATTCTTATATAAGAAACGTAATTGCTACTATGTAATGCATTCATAATAACCTAATCTGAGTAAATAGTGGATGACTGAAAGGTTGAGTCTGTAGATGAGCTGCAGAGTATAAAGTGAAGGACTGTAGAAAAGGGCTGATAGACCTACCAATCCACTCATCCACCCAAGCAAATGCCTGTCTATGTCCCAGCAGCAACACATCCCGAACCACCTATAACACAACGCGATGACGGTAAGAAAATGGTAAATCACACAGTATCTTTTTATAAATCAATGTTAGGTTTAAAAGCAAACTATTCAAGATTCAGGACGTAGAAATAAGGTCATTGAGACGAAGGCTTTCAAATGACAAATTAGCTTTGTGGCAACAGTACTTTAACCAGCTGCCTCAGAACAACACCATAGAAGATAGCATTTTCAATAACATCGACCAAATTGTTTGGGGGACTCGGGAAAAGAAGTAGATGTATAAAAAAGAAAAGAAAAAAAGTATGAATCTTAAAGCCAACTAAATGTTTGACTTAATCAACAAACATTCATCCCGTGGGCAACCTCTCACCTTGTGTACGAACTGCTCCACACGGGTCTGCAAACCCCACACCTCAAACTTGACGGTGACCAGTTTGTATGAGCACATGATGGGATCCTGGGTGTCTCTCCAGCCCTCCTGAAGAATCCCCCGCGACGTCTTATTTGACTTGAAATAGCGCAAGTCCTGCAAATTGGAAAAAAAGTTTATTATTACAAAAATCAACCGAAACTTTCAGGAATCTTTTTTTTTTTTTTTTTCTGCACACCAACGGAGGAGTGCATACGTGACTGAATGCCAGTATTAAATACTATTCACATTAATCCCTCTGGTTTTTGGTGAATATTTATACATGCTCAATAGAGCTGAGGCAATCTGTTATCAAACAGCTCTGAAGACAATTACCACACTTCACAGACTGAAGTATGAACGGCTCTCAGACTCCAGATGAATGATGAATGTGAGAGGCATATAAAGCAACAGCTGGTAAACAAGTCCCTAATGTTTGCATATTAGTGTTCACGCCTCGATATAAAATTGAAAGGACAATTCTAGTATAATGTTAAAGATACTCATTGAGACAGAGGAGCGTTCTCACTGGAAATGATTTGATGTAAAAACATTTGCGTAAGTTCACAACATGACACGAACTGAGATCATACCGTTTCATCTCAATCACATCGTTTTAGTCGAGCGTTTCCAGATTTAACAGCCCACTTCCACCTCTTTAGTAGCGTTAACTCCCAGTAGCCGTGAGCATCGACACACTCGCACCCCCACAAGCTCACCTCAGACTCTTTGTAGTAGCGCTCGGGGATCTCATCGTAGGCGATGTCGATGAAGCACACCTCCCTCTCCTGCTCCTTCAGCTCGGTGTCAAAGATCTGAAACCAGAACAGATGGGTTTGTGATTGCTCACTGCAGCTTCTGCCTGCCAATCACAGCCTCCTCACAAACAAAAAATACACCCACTGAAATGTGTCTTTTTCATGTTACATCATCAAATGTGTGGCTCACACTGTTACCAACACTTGACTGTGCATCTCATCACTCTCTGGCCCCTCATCAACACACATGTTGTACTTGCTTATATAACCATTAGGTGGTGCTCCCTGCATATGTCTTACATGGGTCACTGTGCTAAATGACACAGTGCTGATTGCAATTACTGTGTGCAACCTTCTTAGTCTTCATTAGTTGTTACAATGTTGATAATATGGACTAAATCCAGAATTAATATATATAGATATATAATATATATATTTATATACTAGTACACCCACACAGACCTCTCGCTACAGTGCCCGCCATATAGCTGCAAGTGTGTGTGTGTGTGTGTGTGTGTGTGTGTGTGAGTGTGTGTGTGTGCATGCTTAAATTCAGGTTAGCGGTCACAGGCTTCATTTAAGGGATGTATCTTTAATTTAACTGACAATTTAACTTCATTACAAGAGTCTGACAGTGTTCATTTTAAATCTTGGGATCATCCTTGTACCATTCCATAACCATAATCATCAGTTTTACATCATAAATTATAATTATGCATTATAAATTGTAAAAGTATTTTACATAAACACCTTGGCTTCTACAGCTTCTGTTTTACTATTTAGTAGATCAGACGGTACATTCCTTCGCACCTTTCTTGAGCTTTGCCTCTCAACTGAATGTGAACTTTCTCTGTCCACAGATACATGCACTCCTTCTCCTCCCTTCTCTTTCCCTACTTTTCTCCTCATCCCCTCCGAGGGTGCATTCTGTCATTCACAGTGCGGATGAGCACTGCTGGCACAATAAGGGGGATATGTCAGCATGGATGAGTGCAGCCAAGCGACAGGAATGGATGAGCAGGGAGAGGGAGAGAAGAAGAGGACAAATGGAAACAATGAAGAGGAGATGCGGTGGGGGGTGGCGGTGGAGGTGGAGGATAGTGTGTAATAAGAGTAGAGGGAAGGAGTCACATGGAGGGAGAGAAAAAGGGTGGAAGCAGTGGGGGAAACAATGGAAATTAATGCAGAGACAAGCAAGGATAAGGAGGGAGGAGGGAGGAAAGGTTATAGGATGAGAGAGGAAATATGGGTGTGTGTAATCAGAGATGAGAATGGAAAGGAAAATCATCTACAAAGAGCACGTACGCATCACTTTGCAAAACATAAACACATGAGTGTACGAACGACTTGGAAGGGTCTCTGGTTTACTGGAACACATTCAAACAAAGTAATTTGAACTAAATCATCAGAGCTTTAAACAAAACATCCTAATAATACACTGCAACTGGGAAAATCTTAAATAACGTTCAATTTTCAAGATGCAAAAATAACTTAAATACATACAGCGTATGTGTGTATGAATGATAATAGCGTTCCCAAGTGCCAATCAGTAACACATGACCTTGCTTTGACCAGGAAATTACTGGAAGACATTTACCTTCTCTGTTCCTACTTCTCCCACGACTAAAGTATCAATCTGGGCAATCCAAAAGTGTGCATGCCCTGAGCTGCAACCCACTACATGCTACATGCTACATGCTACATGCTATGCACTGATTTTGTGTGCAAGCCAGCATTTGTTGGTGCACTTCATTTAGTCAGTTTTCTTGTGTAAATACACTACAAAGTCAAAACACAAGTAGACAGTTTGATCATTCCAGTCCACTGCAGGACATTTGTCTGCAGCTAAGGCCTCCGAAGGCACTGGACCGCAATACATTAGCCTCAAACGGAATAATACGAACATAACAGACCAATCGCATTCATGCCTAAGAGATTATCATTAACTGAATTAAATTAGGTTGATGATATTTTCAGAAATAAAAACTTTCACAAGGGATTCGGTGTATTACCTGTTACATATTGAGGATGTTGTCCTCATTCATTTAAATTAATTAAACTATTGCAACTGCCAGTACAAATTTGTGCCCGTTTCGGGAGCGAGCTGATTGCTTGACCTCCAGTATTGCTGCTTCCAGATTTTTTGAGACCCGCTCATACAAACCTCACACTCCACACTGTGCTTCCTGGTGTGAAGTTGTTTTGATGTACGGTGGTTGAGAAAATCAAGACTCCTTCCATCTCAGTTAGAGGTGTTATTCCAACAAATGGGCTCTTTTGGAGGTTGTGATCCTGAATGTCCTTTTAAAAAATCTAGCATAATGAGGAACATGTTTCTTTTGCAGGCAATTTTTTAAGGATTGTCATATTGGATCTCAGTATATTTCACTGGTTTCAAGTGACAGGCACCTATGCAGGTGTTGGGCTTGAACATGATCTCCTTTATGTAACGATAGCTCATAACGGTCTCTAATTTAGCTTTGAATGTGCATGACTGACCGGACATGTGCGACCAATATAATAAAAAAAGTGTTTCCTCATTCTGCCAGCTGTGTAGTTCAGAAGTCCTTGGAGGGATTACAAGAGCAACGTGGGCCTTAGGACACATGTTAAAGCTTAGTGTGCGAGTATGAGTGTGCGAGTATGAGTGTGTGAGTATGAGTGTGTGAGTATGAGTGTGATCGCATGCGCACATTTGTGTGTGTGTGTGTGTGTGTGTGACTGACACTGGATAGAACAATGGAATTCTACATATCGTGTAGTGTTACTGGCGCCTCCATCCAAACGGTGCATGTTGTCCACTCACACACCCACTCATTTCCTGTCTACATATCAACGATCACCCCACCCCTTCAATCCTTTTACACTCAGTGGGTCTTTGCTTTTCCAGATGTTCTTAATGACCTACACACAGTGTCAAGCCACCCTGAGTGCACAGATGTATGTTATGCCATCAGAATCCACACATGGGAAAACATGGCCCTTGCTCAGAGATAATGTTATGTAAAACACCGTGGCAGACACATTTCACAGCACCCTTAATTGCAAATAAACCTCACATACTCATGACTTGGTTATATAATGTCATAAAACATGCAACGCTTCTTGTTTGTTTGCCCTAAAGATGTTGATGCACAAAGTAGTGCAGTGGTGTCGTTGACTCATTGAGTGTGTGTGTGTGTGTGTGTGTGTGTGTGGACAATAGATGCCACTCTCATATCTCAGCTCATATGCACACTTTTCTCAAACTTTCTGGCATCTAAAGTGCATTTGCTGGAGGCAATTTCTGTTTCGCCTTGTCGTGTCAAACCAAACAAGCATCGGTCTTGAACGACATGTTTAATGCTCACTGACAGTCTGTCCATTTCTGTCTCCCTCTGCGCTTCATGAGTACATGTGTGAAGTACTCTGAAACACGTCAACACGAGGCTCGAGTGAAGTTGGGAACCATTTAAACAATCACCACTACAATATGAAGCTACATATGAAGACAACAGTAATATTAACCTGCTGGCCAGCACATTATGATATATTTCAAGCAATTTGTCTGTTGCACACTACCCCGCCGTTCTTCTTCCTCACTGTCCAGGCATTGGCAGCCTTTCCTTTGATGACTAATGCTCCTATAAACTGGTGAGTGGAGTAAAATATAGAGAGAAAGAAAGTGAGGAGGCTCACAGCCCAAATTAAATTATCTGTCCAACAAGTGGAGCAGTTATTGGCAGACTCTCAAGGCCCATTGTATAGTTTGCATTATGATACAACGGGATTGCAAATGAGAGTCTGTGAGTTGCCAAATCTGCCATGATGGTTTGAGTAATTTCGCCTTTGCAGAGGTTTTCGACCATATGTCTGCTTTGAGATCATTTGCGTTTTAAATTGGCCTATTTTGCTGTAAATATTTCTGTATCAGAGGGACAAAAGACAGGCAGCAGATCGATATTAAGATGAGAGATTTGTATGGGAGTTACAACCTGACTGATTCATTAATTAGGCCAATGGAGAATACAAGCTCATTGCAAAGATATCAGTAGAGGTGAATACATCCATCGCTCCTCCAGGATAGACAGACATTGTATGTGCAGAGTACGCATACCGCACTCCTCCTCAGAGTGTACTATTGAGAAACCAAAGTCCCCACAACCACTACATAAAGCTCTTATCTCACACACACAGTATACTCACATTGTCATTGCATCCTTTGTTGTCCTCATATTTTGTCTCTATGTGGATGGAGAACTTGGGCAAGAATGAGCACTGTGGATAAAGGCAAAGATGTTAAACCGCAAAATAATATCATAGCTGTCATTTTTGTTTTACTGCCTTTTAAAGCATGTTAAGAGAAGATATTGCACTGGTGAACTTGAACACTCTATCCTCCTTCCCTCGAGTTGTAACGCAGAAAAGTTATGAGTTTTGAGTTATGTCTTAACTGTAGTTTAATGCATACAGCTGGCATACGCTTTACTGTCCCTTCTTTCAAAAGAAGCACGTAAAAGTACACTTCTAAACCACTTTTAGAGTATTTACTGAGTGTCATAGCAGCTGTTGGAACTTTCTGTCTCTCTCTTTCTATGTTCTTCCTCACTGTATACTGAAAGTCAATGTCTATCTCCCCGTCAACATTTACAAAAGAGAATTCCTTTTGTGAATCTGTTGCCTCACAGCTCATCTTGGCATGGGTGTATCCACACTGACTCATGCATGAACATAAAACACCCACGCACATATAAAGAGACAATATCAAGCATTCTGTCACAGCAACATTGTTGTCTTTCCTCTCGTGTCCCTGCACCCTAAAGTGGCGTGACTCATGCTGTTGACTCTTCTCACATCTGCTCAAGAGAAGCCCTATAGCTAAGCCTAATCGTATGCTCATGTGTCTTAAAAATGTGGCAGTTTATTATGCCAACGCTCCATGTGTTCTCGAGGGTTTAATCACAGGTCACACAGCCAGCTCTGCTTATTAAAAAAGACACGCCCACCGGAGTGTGTTGGACATGGAGGATGCAGCCCTTAACTGACAAACCTAATCCCTGCAAGATAATGGGCCTGCACTTCAAACAGCAGCAGACTTAATTAACTTCTGTAAACAGTATTACATTATAGCTTTCTAAAAATAGTGAACCACAATTTATGTTTATTCATGTTTATACCATTTGAAATAACAAGCTGTCAGATTCTTCAGACTAAAGAAAAGTGTATTATGATTTCAAATTTCAAATGGTAAAATCTCAAGTGTTACAACCAAATGTTAATAAAGCATCACAAGCTAACTATGACACATGTGCTCCTTAGAGCTGTACTAATCTAATACTGTATGTGTATATTGGTGATGTCGATGTCAATGTGTAATGTGTTAGGGCACACTCAAAGTGGGTTTTAGCTCATTGTTTTGGATTAGATTTATGGACTGCACCTTCACAGTTTTGGTTCACCGCTCTTATCCACCTTGTTTTGATCAGCAGCAGCTCGTTCATACAAAAAAGCTCTAAAAGAACAAGAAATGATTGCCGGGAGTTGTTGGGAGACCAAAACGGAGCTAAAATGGAGCATAAATTGTGATTTTCATTCTTCAAATAAATGTTATTGTTGCTCTGTCTGTGCTGGATGTGTGAATGGGAGATTGCTTCAATAAGGCTAGAATTGTCACGGTTGCGATAAAGTGGGCCAAAACAAATGTATTCATTCTAAAAATAGGTGTCCATGCCACCATACCCAACTAGATATTAAACACTAGATTTACTTCCTGACAATTCATCTGAATGTGTAAATGTTGTTCCATCTCAAGTTTTCCTCCATTAGAAAGTGCAATGCTTCGACTGGGACAGCCTGTGCTTTGAGTGCATTTACAGCTGTGACGGGTCACAATTCTGATCACCTCTGGTCACTCTATGTGGCCATCGGTGCAACATAACGCACTCATTAAGACATGCAGAGTGACATAAAGGATACTTACTGTATATTCTACAGACCAGAGGGGGGAGACACAGACATCGGGCACAGGGCAGAGACAGAGCACAGGAATAACAGTTAGTTATGTAACCTCTTTAAATTGCCAACAGCATAATCAGAAGGCCATGATGTACAAATAAAAAAACAGTGTGAGACTCATAGAGACTGCACAGTGGCGGTCATATATCTCATACCTGACATCTTCCCCTCTTTAGTGACTTTCCCTTCCACTTTCTCTAATTTGCTCTCATCAAAGAGAAATTCCCTTTCGTCTGTACTCCTTAGCTTGTAACACTTCTCCCTCAGATCAGGATCATTAAAGCATCACAGAAATATGTCCTGGGCCCCGCGGCTCTGATCGTTGCCCTCCTGACTACCGGTTGCTATGCGGGGGATTTACGAAGCAAAGTTTGTGCTGCCGTCAGTGTGGAGACCAAGCATTAGCTCCACGCTAACACTGTGAACTTGTAAATGCAGGTCGGCTCTAACATGTTTATATGTCAATAACACGTTTGTGCTTTCTCGCACCAAGTTTGCCTGGCACACTGACAAACAGAAAGCTGCAGTGTGTCAGCATTAATGTATATCTACAGTGTGTGTTGTTTTTTTGTCTACAGCCACTGTCCTATGTCAATACAATCACCTTTTAGAGTTGAAGGTTATACTTTATTGATCCACGTTTCCTGTCTTCAGAGGTCACTGATTTTTTAAATCTAATTTGCATCTTGCTTGGAATGATGTACAACCGCTTATTTCTAATGGTGCTGCATAAAGATCACATATGGCTGAAAAGTGAGGATCTGACTTTCCTGAATTATACAGCACACATCTGAAGTTGCACGGGGACTTTGGTAAAAAGAAAAGAAAAGCTCTTTCCTTTCCTATTAAAAATGTGTTAAAAAATGCAGAGGAGATTAGGAATCTTGGACCATGTGTGCTGGGAATGAATCTTCTCTAATGCGTCTTGAAAACTCGTACTTTCGTTTCGCACGCTACTCCGACTCCATAAAAGCATCCAGCAAAGTGTTTGCACCAGTGCTGAGTATACTGTGTTTTGACTGAAAGAAAATGTCGGGCCTACTGAAAACCAGTTGAGAAGCTGACCTTTAAAAGATGTGTTGTGCAAAACTATTCCAGCCTGAGCTATCGTTAGCTTTATTTCTACAGAAGGGCTCTCTTATTGTTACAGCAGCTAACTGGATTTTGATATGATGGGAGTATTGAGAGTGTGAGGCCTGCTTGTGGTATTGGCAATTACAACAAAGGAAACTACAAAAGATTGATTAGTCCTACAACACACATTGACTCTGTATGCTCACCTGTTTTGGTGTAAGGGTAGTAGTTCCACGCTTTCTCTGTCACGTAGAAGATTTTGGGAACCACTGCTTGAGCCCAGGTGGGTAATTTACTGCAGAGAGACATCGAGACAGACAGAGACAGATGAGGAGCGAGGCTGTAGGCACGTGGCAGCGAAGCAGGGGATGAGGGGGTAAGGGAGGCTGAAATCGCTTCCTGCTATCGCAGCAATCACGAAAAACTTGTTCCACTTGTGAAAGGAAAATCTGTTGGAAGAGCATTGAAACTGAGTGGTGGTGTGAAGCTTCAAAAGGCTTTAATTCTGAGGAATGTGCTACGGGAGACCAAACATTGCTCTACCGAATTACTTGTAGGACCTTTTGAACCTAAAGATCAACCAACCAACCATAAGGTGGCGGGGTGGGGTTATGTATTGGACCATTTCTTTGCTGGACGCAGTAAAGTGTGTTAAGACCACAGGCAGCACCCAGCCATACAAGATATAATGTGTGAGAGAAATTGTATTACCTTTGGATAGAGCCAGGCGAGCTGTTTCCCCTTGTTTTTAGTCTTTAAGTTAAACTAACCAGTTGCAGGATGTCTCTTCATATGTACCATGCGGAAAGGAGAGTGGTATCAATCCTCTCAAACTCTCGGCAAGAAAGCCAATAAGCGTATTACCCAAAATGTCAAACAATTCATTTTAATTAGACTCAAGTTCTCCAAGCTCCCTCTGAGCCTCTTTGGCGCCCGGAACCTCTCTGTACGTGTTCACAGAGGTGCAGTAAACTGCCAAAATGTGCACTCAGAAAACTTTGTGCGTCATGCTTGACATTCTCTAATCTTGAACCCTGAACTCTGGTGAGACTGCAATTGAGGCTGCATTGAGAACTTATTCATGAGACGTGTGAAACACAGAAACGCGCAGGCTTGCATGTCACCTGCCTTCATCTGCTCTCCCTTTGACTGACATGTTCAATGGCGCCCACTGCATCACGACGGCTGTGAATAAAAACAGCCATCGACGATCACATTGTGTGAATGTTGGCAGGCTTTCTCTCCCCCTCCCCCTCCTGACAAAAGAGACTGACACTCCTCCTACACCTCCATCTGTTGATTTCTCCCTGTTCCATCCTTGTTCTTTTAAAGATCTTTGCCAATAGCTGCTGCGACGGGGGCCCACGTTGCCAAGCGTGCAAGCGTGGTAAAGAAGTACATTTAGAAAACACCAACGCTTAGTTGAACACATCCAAGGAAAGGCAACACTTTATTCAATCAGAATATCACTCATCCCCTCTCCACTCTTCAGGAAGATTGTTGACAGAACAAGCTTGGAAGCGATGTTCAAGTCGGATGGGAAAAGGCTAAATAGCGAAGCAGAGCGCGAGGCAGCTTGTGAGGGCTAATTGGGAGGTTGAAGCATGACAGAATGAGTCCAGATTGACTTCCCTGCTGGGGAATCAGTTTGTGCAGAGCCAGATGGAGGGCCCGCAGAGTGCAGTGGTTCGTAAAATCATATTAATCTCATAGAACATCATCATTGCCTTGACTCCTGTTATGTGTTCATCAGTATCAACATGCTGAGAAAAGACAGTTTTAACTGAACTAAAACAGCTACTCTGGAAAGGTCAATGTTTTGTCTTTTTCTAACTAAGCTACAAATGTAAATGGTCATGCATGCTAAGAGTTTGGATTAATTCTGTATCACGTAAAATTTAGATACCCTAATGGGCAAATAGAGTTGAAGAAAATAAATAAATAAATAAGGATACTATTATACTATAAGGATCTATTGGGAAATAAATTAACTGGCCTGTAGCACTCAAAGACACAGTAGATACTTAAACATAGAAGGTGAAACGGGTTTAACATGTCAAGGAAGCGGCCATGGAACAGTTCATATAGCCATTGCAAATGTAACTTTTTTTGTGAAATTGTGGAACTTGTTGATAAAGAGTTCAGTTTTCGTATTTTTATACAATGCAAATTGCCTGCAAAAACCTGACTGGAAGCCCAACATGTTTCTGTAAGCTCCCTCTCCTCTCCTCTGAAGAACAGAGCTGTGCTGGCTCAGCCTAATTAGTTCTCTAGCATAGCGAACGCTGACACAGGTATTTGTGCTTGAACAAATGGCGTACAGCATATCTCTATTCTCCCTCTCTTACTATTTTATTCCTTTCTCTTCTGCTTTCCTTTATTGTTCCTTACACATTTCCATCATCTTGCTGCATCAGTATGGGGTGATATAGATATATCACTGTGATGGAAGCCTGCTAGTAAAAACCTGCAGAGCAACACGAATACACAGCATGTGTGTATTCGTGTTGCAAATCGCTACATCAAATGTAAATGTTATCTTTGATATGCAGATATACACTAGACTATAAACTCCATGTTTTTCCAGCTCTGGGAAAAGTCATGGGTATGGATTCAAATTGTATCTGATTTGTTCTTTGAGTGAAAAACCAGAGCTGAAAAGGAACAGAAAAAAAGAATAATTTAAAGTACTAGCTGTTACTAAGCTCATTACGGTAGTGCTTATCTTCTGCAGTTTCGTGATTTCTTTTATTATATTTTAAGTTGAAGTTTTTGGGTTGTGCCCTGTTCAGCCATGGCGGATTATGATAATCTTTCCAGAAAGATATCAAATTTGGAAAGCATCACAAACTGAGCTACAGGCTCAACCAAAGATGTGTTAAGCGAAGTGCCAGTGGAGTGCAACACTTAAACCATTCATCCATGTTGGACAACAAAACAGAAATGAGGCGTTGCACTGACCTGTTGAGGTAGACTCTTTTCTCCGTGAACTGTCCTTGGCCGTGCGTCGGGTCTTCGAACGGTTCGTTCTGGACGACCTCCACTCCTTCCCCTCTGTCGCTCTGCTCGTGGCTGTGTTTGCTGATCATGTACAGCTGGCCGATCTGGTACTGCAAGACGAAACCGTCAGACGGGGTAAGTTCACATACGACTGTCGGGAACTGGAGGCCGAGACAGAGATAACGATGCAAACACTGATAATGATAAAGCACTCACAATCAGAAAGTAATTAAGCGCTACTTCTTTTTGCGTATGAACCCACGACGGCATCAAATCCGAAGCTAATGAAGCACGAACATCATTTCATTTCATTTGCAGCACGTTTTTGTTTCCATTGTAAAAGCAGAAGAGAAGTGTTTTTATAACTAATACTGATAATACAAAAATATCTGAAGCAATGAGTCAGTTTTAATAATAATCATTGAGATAATTTCACTATTTGAATATAAAAGGCGGCGGTCTTTAATCATGAATGTAATTTCAGGGTTCAGTTTTTGGAGATTCCAAACTACTTCTACCGCGCTCCTTTCTATATTTCTGCCCTCAGGCTGACGGAAAGTGTGAAACGGAACTCCTCGACAATGTAAAAAGCAAATGCTTGGATGTGTTTCACCATGAATTATCTGTCTGCTTGGCCCCGAGTCAACACTCATTTATTTATTGGCTTATATTCCAGACTTAGCTGAGAAAAAAGGTCAGAAAAGTAAATGAAGTCGTGTCAGCTTCTGCAATGCTTCTTCATTGAAAGGCCAGACTTCCTGTTTGTTTCTGGCTGAGCTTCTTCTGTTTTAATGATCCGGACTCTGTGGCATTTGTACTTTTTGGAACGTGTTCAGTAAATTAAATACCCTGACCACGCAATAACAGCTTTGATACCCTTCGTGAATGATCACTTTATTCAAGCAATAAACCGTGGATTGACTAGCACTTCTTTCCACTTTTGATCTTTAATCTTCTAAATCCAAATCTTCTGTTGGCGACAAAAGACCCCAGAAAGGACTCGGAAAGATGTGGAAATGAATGAAGTGTTTCAAAGACAGAGAAAAGGCGCTGACTGAGGAGCATCAAAGGAGGGAAACTTGAGGAGTTTTAATGAGGAGGGGCTGAAATTAAATAAATCAAAGACACAATCTCTTGTCAAAAATGTCCAGTTGTGTTTCTTTTTCGTAAGTAAAATAAGAAGAAAGATGAGAAAAAATGAGGCGTAAAAGCGCAAAGAAAAGATGGTTCAACGATGGCAAGTGATGTTCGTCATCCTTGCATCTGTTATTAAGATGATTCCTGCTCAGTCACCATATGCTCCTCTCCTCCACACATGTGATTCAGTTTGAACAGAAGTCTCAGAAGTGAGACGTGTTGGGCGCTGGTAATGAAAGAAAGCTCAATTAACCCTATATTACATTGAATTCCATATTGCCTCTTTTCATGACCTTTACCTTTATCTGCCACAGCGATTTGCTGAAGCGGAACATGTGAGGTGCTCACCCAAAATAGCACCCGGGGGGAGTCAGCACCCAGCTTCAGTAAATGCTCTCGAGCAAGTATCCAAATAAAGAAACGAAAGGATTGTAAAAGAAAAAGAAGAAGAAAAAAAAAGAAAGAAAATATGACTTAATAATTCAGTGGATGCATGAGGGTCAATTGTGCTTTGCATTCAATACAATATGCATAGTAAGTTTAACACTATACATTTTACAATATAACTAATGGTTAAAAAAAAAAAAGACCAATAATCTTTCCTGAGTGTTTACAATACAAATACATGTTCTATGATTATTGTAATGCTCAAAGGTACTTTTATTGTCCGGAGACAAGAGTGTAATCATCTGAAAATAGATGCTCCCAGCAGAGAAAAGAGGCTTCAACCTGCTATCGGACAAGGGTGATGAATTAGAACAGCTTGAGATTAACACTGATTACTTCAAGTACAGTGCAGGCAATACAAATCACCCTTTTCCTGTTGGTCTAAGTCCTGCCGTTTAATGAAAGGGAGCAGTAATCTAAAACCATCGATCATGGACACGCATGCAGTTTGTGAACTTCAATGCAAAGATTGTGTACATAATGTATAGCCAATGATGGCGGGTGTCGGAATTTTCCACACATGCGTCAGCAGTATGTCAACAAAACCTCTGACTTATTATGTACACAATCTAAGCATCAAAATGTCACAATCCAAGCCGCAGCACCTTTGCTCTGTGTCTCAAAGGTACTGTAGACTAGCTTCACTGTGCAACTTTGAAAAGGCAGCGGCGCAATGACTCACTTCCTCCAAGGCCGCCGCTCTCCAGACAATGGTATGTGTCGGATTGCGTTGTCAGAAAAGGACACACACGTTTAGAAAAACACGCTCATAAAACACCAGGCGTGAAGAAGGTGGTCTGAGCACACAACATTCCTCGAATAGAAAGCCAGACACCGCAGCAGGTTAAGATCGTCTCACACACTGACAAACAGAACCTGAAACTGAATGTTGATTTAAGTTAAGCAATTTTGTGCCTTGCGTATCGATATTAGCATTACATATCGTCCATTGGCCGCCCTGTACTCTAATTATTGGCATCGGCCATTGAAAAAGCCATATCCAGGCCAGATGTTTCCTCTCATCTGCAACATAAGAACTGTGTACCGGGCGCTAAGATGACGCCTATTTACTTCAACGAGAATCACTTTGCTTGCACATACGCCAAGAACAGTTTCTAGCTCCTGGGGTCACGCTGCCCACTGACTATGCGCAGTAGCGATTAATCCTATGTCTCTGGCAAATATCAGTTGTAAAATGACCGGTTTACCTGCTCAAGATAATATAAGGTGATGCGGAAATTGCAGTGAAAATGGTCAGGAATGTACATTTGTGCACAAATGCGATCTTCTCGGGATTTATAGATATCGAGTCCCCCTGAGAAACACTGATACATATTATATAAGATGTGCTTAAAATTTCTCCAAACCATCTTGATCAGCAGTGGAGCAAATTCAAGCAGCCACTAAAACGTTCCGCAGTAGCTCAGTAAGTGCAGTAGAGTGGAGGGCTGCCATGTTGCAAGATTATGAAATGCATCAAGCAAAAAGACATTTTCAGCAGTAATGACACACCTAAAGTGTTATATAACATTTTGAGTGCTGGCCGGATCAGCTCGGAAATGACCCGCATTAGTATCAGTGTAAGGTCCTCTACAGCCGCCCTGACATTAATGACCAGTCTCCCAAATGTTATCTGATACTGATCGAGGGGTTTCCCTTTGTGTTTTACTGACCAGACTTTGGCATCTAAGTAGTTAAATACAGTCTGCCAGTAAGGAGCTCCCTCTGACCAGTCACAATAAATAAATTATAGGGAAGGTCATGTAGATCAGCACTGAAAATGTACACGCTCTCAAATATGTATCCCAACATGGTATTAAAAGGAACTTATGTAATTCAGTGTTAAAAATGGAAAAGGGCCTCTGCCCACTTGTGTTTTCATTTATTAATGCAGCATATATGAGCTGACGTTAGTACCACACCACTCTTGCATCCTAGTATCAGCCAGAACCAATTGTGCATCATCTTCTGTCGATTCAGTCTCCCATTTCTACGTAATCGCAGCCACATCAGCTCCATTAATAAAAGTTCACCTTTTTCGATGAAGTCTCGAAAGCAAATGCAGCGTTTCTAAAAACAGCTCTGGGATGTGGTGAGCGCGAGCCTGCCAGGTTAAGAGCTACTGTAAATAATGCAGATGCCTCCCATCCCTCTGCTTCATGCTATTTACAAAAGGAAGATGGTGAGTGGGGTGGATTTAATGACACTGAGGCAGAGGACAAGCTGGAGGACAAGGGATCAGAAGGAGGATTTTATTGAGTCCTTTGCTATTGTGTGAGGACACAGTTGCAGAAAGTGAGTGAGAGGTGCAGACAGACATAGAGAGGCATAACGGGTTGATACATGGTTACAGAGGCAGTGAAGTGTGACATCAGTCTAATCTAATGCCAGTTTAGACGAGAGATGTCCTTTTCCATTTGCTTCGTCACCGATGAGCTGTAGCGGTCATCAACTTCTAAAAATATCAAGGACGTGCAGACATTTTCTCGGCCTCTTCTGGGGGCCGGTGCGATGATTTGAAAGGTTCGAGGACACCGTGATGAATGTGCTCGATCGGCCAAATCAGATATATTAGGGAAGGTTTTCACAACAACAAATACAAGCTTGTACATGCTGGTTGAATAACCCCACTATCCCCACCGCTGAAGCAAAACAGGCAACCACTTCAGACAACGCTGCAGCGATGAAGTAGTACTAACCGTCTCTTGTCTGGAATCTTCACAGCGTGATCGATCATTTAGCTACATGACGCAGCCGGCACAAAGAGGCCACTACTTGCCTCGTCTTTATTCGATTTGTCTGAGGACGGGGCACTCTGGTTTATTGTTGCTCATTAATCAGTGTCAATAAACTGGAGTGTGTTGTCATCATCACCCCCTATTATACAGGGTTCTGGTCGAGGTCGGTGAAACCCAAACTCCACCCGCTGCGTTCTGATGGGTGTGAGATCACAAACTAAACTGTGTGTCTCGCTTGGAAGTGTGATGACAAACACTTGTGTAAACCAGTGTAAAAGATGACCTTGGTGATTTTCCATTGCACACAAATATACACATAACTTGGAGGTGGAGTCAAGACAAACTAGATTTCAGTTTCATCAACGATATATATTTATTTGTGCTGCTTGTGAAGTGTAAATACTACAGTGTCCAACAGGCTGCTGTTTATCAGCGGTAACATTCCTCTTTGGACACAACCTTAAAGCTTTGATGTCTGTCATTCCATCCTCTCTCCCCTGTTTCCTTGTGCGTTTGCTTGAGTGGTTCCTTCATGTGGGCCCATTGTTCTGAGCTGCCCAGATGACTGAATAAAGAGATGCTCCAGATTTCAAATACACCACGTTTTAACTCTTATTGTTTGACCTCCCACGATGTTAATGGATACTTTTCAATGAAATAAATGAATACAGTTATTTATTTGCATCCAGCTAAATGAAACATAATGATACCCCACGTCAGTCTCTTATCTAAGACCATTTTAATTATTCACATTTCATTTTTCAATCTGGTTCAATTTCATCTCATTTACCTGAAGTGTTTCTACGTAATAGCAAAGGCCTTGAGAACCAGAAAGTGGTTAATTCACTGCGATCTCTCCAAGCTCTTAAGCACAAATAGCTTCACGCATTAACGAAAAAAAAAGAAGAAAACAACGATTTAGTAATGCTCACTTTTCCAAGGGCTTAAACAAGTCTAGACTGGTTGTCAGATTTACGTAATATGAATAAACAACATTGCAGCGTTAAGCTGTATCAATCAATATGCGGTCTATCGTGACTCCCTCAGCATTTCTGTGCAGTCGATAATGCTACAATGCCATACTCAAGAAAGTGCAGTGGTCAGTGAAGCTACACAACGGTTGTTGAGGGCGGCGGGAATAGAGACAAAAGGAAGAAAAGAGAGCAAAAAATAATAAGTGGATTAAACAGCGGATGGTAAAAATGGTGAATCAGCAGATATTAGGCCTCAATTAGGCCTCAAGCCCTCGCATCACTGGTTCACTCAGACAAACACAGTGATGGGGGCTTTTCAAGTTGTGATAGTATGTTGACGTAGGACCAACCATTTAAACAGTTTAGCAAGTTAAGCCTATTGTTGTTCAGTTCATTAACTTCAGTTGATTGTTGTAACGTGTATCTAAAAGTAAGGGTAACGCATTATCTTTTATAGATTCTAAATGTATGTTTACTAGTCTCTGTTGTTTTGCCATTGTGGTATTTTGTTGACGTTTGTTGGATTTCACATCAAGAAGTGTGGTGTAATAGTGTGTGTGTTTAAAAGAAGTGGAAACCACATCCACCCTGCACAACCCCGAATTGTGCCAACGGTAACATTACAAATGAATGTTTCTGATAGATATCCCAATGTTTCACATCAACAATACTCTCGTTCCAATTGACCCTTCTTTCAGCCCCAGCTGCTTTTCTGTCAAGCTGTCAGAGCTACCATGGAGCCCACACTATCACCAACTGCACTCTCTGAACTATTATCCAAACAAAGAAGTGGTTACAGAGAGACAAAGACAAGGGGTCTACAATGTGCATTCGAAGGGTATATATTCAGGATGTCAATCTGATTCAGCAGTGAAAACAGGTTATAAATATAGAAGCTAAAGCCTACAGATTACAGTGTAAAAGTAAACCAACACATCAACTAGCAATCCAGACAGAAGACAATAAAATTAGGGGAACACCAAAGTTCATGGCTATGCTATGATTGGCCAATCTGCATTTGAGGGGCGGGGCTTAGCTACGTCAATTGAGTTTCTATAATGGGGTCAAACAAAGTTGAAGCCTGACCTAAAGCTGCCCTAACAATATACTATGACATTTTTAAGTTGTTCATCGTTGGCCATTCCTTCTCATTACAACCATGATTTTATCCGTGATAGGTACAAAATTGCTATCAACAGGTTTAGCTGCTCAGATGAGATTCTAATTTAGCGAAGCTATAAATATGAAAGCTATTGTTAAATTCTGCCAGATGGTATCCTCGCTGATACACTTTTGCTTTCAACACAACTAATTAGTTCGTTTTCACAGGTTAGAATGAAATTTGCATTCACAATTGAGACGGACTGAGCTCCATCATGGTCTGAGGGAAACACGTAATAAGAGCAGAATGGTGGTTCCCACCAGAGGGAGGCAGTAAGGCCCTGAAGAAATAGCAGCATTTTACCACATAAATCAAAGAAAAAGACATTCTTTAACATATGATCAATTCCCTCAGCTTGTATTGTTATATTCCAGAAATATATTACATTTTAAAACATAACCTTGGCAGATAAATGACCTTCTGCCTACAGAAGTCCTCGACATCAGCCAAAGACCCTGATAATTAACCTACAGTCACACAGCACTGCACCCAGGTCAGCCCACCTCTCCATTTGAATAGCTACACTAATAGCTCCTCTAATCCCTGTGTTCCACTATTACAGGGGCCATGCTAGTGCCCCCCGGGAGCACCATAGCAGCCCAACAAAGGGACCCTTTTTGCGCTTGGAAGGTAAACACTGACAATGTGTCAGAGTATCTTTGAAAAAAGAAACCATTCTTGACCGCAGAGCTCATGTGATTTTACTTGCACATGATCTGCCTGAATGAGTGGAACAGCTATGGAGATGACCGTGAAAGCATAAAAATAATCCATGGTTCACAGCTTGTAAAAATTAGCTCAGTGTGCTTTCCTTGGTTACCCAGTGAATCAGCCTGTGTGGGAAGCACGTATGTACATAGTGCTATTATGATCACACGCTGACGACCTGTAGTAACGCAAGCAGAAAGGTGGACTATTCTTTTATTCACAGTAATCTTTAAAGCATCACACCTTAATGAAAGTACCACACTCCTACCTTTGTACTCCTCTTCAGGATCAAGACTGAGATCAGTCAATGGAAATACAATTTGTTTGTCAGATATTCTTTACTTTACAGGGCTCATAGAGAGTTTCCCCACTGGGGATTAATAAAGTTTTCTAATCTAATATACTTATCTTAAATTGCTTCCGGTTTCGGAGGAGCGATCTCAGAGAGCCCATGGGGAGTTGATGCTCAGTGTTAAAGTATCATTCATTCATTCATTCTGTAGCTATTTACTATGTTGTTTGTCGTTGTTTTTAAGTGTTGCGGTGCCGCTTGTCTCAAAACACAAATTAACAGCCACAGTCTCGAGCCATGTAAAAGTTATTACTGGAATATCAATAGCTGTAACATTGTAAGAGCTGAAGATGTAACATTGTCACAACCACGTTGTGAGATCTGATCAGTCTCTCATAATGTAGGTGTCATGGGGCCAGGATGGATGCTGGGGCAGGTCGGGGCACACGCTAACAAAAACAAATGAGCACGTCAAATTCTGGGGAAATCGTGAACATCAAATAATTGGAAAAAATAAGCTGGTTCTTTATTACTTCTCTCATCTAATCAGCTCTTCCCCCCACACCCCACACCCCAACAAACACTCAGCCCTTCATACTGATGGATGGCTGCATTAGCAGGGCAATAGGGGCTGAGTAATGATGGACTACGGTGGGAATGTGGACAGAGGTGCAACATTAGACCAGACTGAGTTGACCGAGATCAGGAAACAAGATAGAGGAATAAAAGCCTTCCTGCTGGAACACACCAATATCTCTTTATGAATATACCTATTTGTTGGCATTCATACACAGGTTTCCACACAGACTACGATTGATTTTAAAATGCATGATGCAGCTGATTACCCCGTTTATTCCTCCTAAAATACCGACATGGAAATTGGCCTAGAAATTACTTGAAAACAAAATATCATGCTTTGATTTTCCCCTTGTGAGTTTCACTGGCACTAACAGGTGATCTAACCCAGGGACTGAGTGACCTTGTTATAGCCATGAAACGCTCATTTGTTCAAACATCTCTATCATTTGTTGCTTTACCAAGAAACAGTGTTGATTTCTATCCCGCCAGAATTAGGTCTAAAAACAGTGTGAGATCTATTGTGAGTCAGCAAACTGCCCGAATATGTTTCCAAAGAATCAGCCTCTGGTCCAACAAACCAATGCCAACATTCATAACACACCTCAACACACACAGTTTTTCTCTCACTACTTCTTTCTTAAATAAGAACAATATGAAACAGGTCTGTTTTCAGCACTGAGCACATTTCAGATGTGTTTTTTTTGTATTGTTTATTTATCTTAAGTGGTCAAATTAATTATCTCCACCTATGAAGGAACTCTTAACCCTTCACTTTCGTTCAGTTTTCATCAAATTTCAAAATCAATACGTTTCCAGATACACGGTTTTCACTTGACACAATGTATATATACCTAAAACATTTTATAAATCAACATAGTTTGTATCTCAGATTGCATTTGTTTGCAGCCTTTCATTCATCCATTTATCACACACACACACACACACACACACACACACACACACACACTTACACAATCACATACTGCTGGCATTGCTATTAAATATGATGGCAAAGACACAAAGACACACACGCACGCACACACACACACACACGCCAATCTTCTTCCCCTATTCTGTGCTCATTCAATCAACTGGGCGGCAGTGTGCAGTGCACTGGGCTGCTCTCTCAAGATAAGATTATCCTTCGACAGCCGGTAGGTGGACCGGGAGTGTAATTAGCATATGTATGTATGTATGAATGAATGAATAAATGTATGTATGTATGAATTAATGAATCCTTATTATCAGGCTGCTCTAATAAGTCTCTTAAGTCCCTCCAGTTGATCCAGAATGCTGCAGCCCGTGTACTCACAAAAACTAAGAAAAGAGATCCCATTACTCCTGTATTAGCTGCTCTGCACTGGCTCCCTGTAAAATCAAGAATCACATTTAAAATTATTCTCCTCACCTACAAAGCCTTGATTGGTGATGCACCATCATATCTTAAGGAGCTTGTAGTACCATATTTCCCCACTAGAGAGCTGCGCTCACTAAATGCGGGGCTACTTGTGGTTCCTAGAGTCCTAAAAAGTAGGATGGGAGCCAGAGCCTTCAGTTATCAAGCTCCTCTTTTATGGAACCAGCTTCCACTTTCAGTCCGGGAGGCAGACACAGTCACCTCATTCAAGAATAGACTTAAGACTTTCCTCTTTAATAGTGCTTATAGTTAGGGCTGAATCAGGTTTGCCCTGGTCCAGCCCCTAGATATGCTGCAATAGGCTTATAGGCTGCTGGAGGATGTTTTAGGATACACTGAGCACCTATCTCCTCTTCTCTCTGTCTTTATGGATGAATTTACATCTCTCCATTGCACCTTATTAACTCTGCTTCCTCCCCGGAGTCGTTGTAACTTCACGTCTCATAGGGTCCATTGGACCTGGCTTTGTCTGATGCCTGGTGAGCCGTTCTCCCGCGTTGGCCCTGCTGATCGCTCCGCCCCCCCTCCTCTCTACCTCCTTCTGTTTCATGGATTGGAGGTCCATTCATACATTGTCATATTCATGTGATGTGTTTATGTAACTCTGTAATGCTGTTCATTCTGTACACATGACATGGCAAATTTGTAATTTGTGATATTGGGCTATATAAAATAAACTGAATTGAATTGAAATTGATACTAAATCCTGTACCTATTATCCATAAAACAAAACACACAAACAAAAAGTTAAGCAGATGCATCTCACGCTCAATCACATAGTGGACATTGGCATAGCAACCGGCTCGTCCTTCAGAGAATTAGGTAATTAACAGGAAACTCGTGCAGTGCCCATTCGGAGTGGTCGCCAGAGGTGCTGCTTGCAGCGATGTCGAGAACCGCTCACTGATCCCTGAGAAGTGAAGGAGTGTGATTGTAATAAACACGGCATCCAGCAGCAAAAGTGGACTGTCGTCAATGAGCTGCGGCCCAGAAAGACCCACTGCGGACTGCAGAGCCCTGGAGCCCCGCCCCCGCCGCTGCACTGAAAATGGATGATTCTTACACAATGCTACTCCCTACATGATGGTTCATTGACCACTTACGATGATAAAAAGTATATGTATCAGTTATCAGTATCTGTGAATCTAGTCCTGGTTGATCAAAATAGTTTTGGTATCACCCATCCCATGGTCTCACATTCACGTAAGATGATAATAATATGGGAGCACAACATATGGATAACTCTGTAACGCTGTTCATTCTGTACACATGACATCTATTGCATCCATCCATCCAGGGAGAGGGATCCTCCTCTGTTGCTCTCCTGAAGGTTTCTTCCCTTTTTTCCCTGTGAACGTTTTTTTCTATTTCTTGGGAGTTTTTCCTGATCCGATGTGAGGTCCTGGGACAGGGATGTCGTATGTGTACAGATTGTAAAGCCCTCTGAGGATAATTTGTAATTTGTGATATTGGGCTATACAAAATAAACTGAATTGAATGTATGTATGTATGTATGTGTGAAGGCAAGAGAGAGTAGACAGAAAGGCCAAATGAAGAAGACAACGAAATGATGGTAAAGATGGTGAGTGACAAAAGACTTCCAAAAGGATTAAGTAAGTAACCATTGCTAAATATTTCATTAGAAAAGGTGTATGGATTATTCCATAAAACTTCTTCTTTTGCAAATAAAGTGGTACTTTTGCTTTCGGTGGTTTTTGCCTTATATTGATGCGCAAAATAGATTATGGATGATTCTAACGTATACCGAACATTTAACTCACAAGTTAAATGTGCCGTCTCCGTCTTGGATAATCCCATAACGTGTGAATGCATGTCTTTGTCTCCAGAGAGACAAAGACCAAGACAAGCATGTCTCCTTAGTTTTTTGCAAAAAAACATAAAATACAGCTGAGGCTTATGGAAGTGCCATTATTTTTGCAAGAATTTTGTCATAAACCAAAGTATTGGAAACATTCATACTTTGACCTGATAATGGTGCTAAATATTACTTGTTTTCTGAGGAGGGCACAAATATGTGTAACAAAATGCATGGCAGTCCAATAGTTGCTGACACTTTTCACTCAGACCATAAATGTCAGCCTGCTGATCAGGACGATTCATCCTCCGCGTACCATGAATGACTGAATAAAACTTCATCGTAATCCACAAAACAGTTCATATTAGTCTGGACCACAGTGGTGGATGAACCACCATCACTGCAATACTTACGACTTGTGATCGTACTCCTCTGTCTTTGTAATGGATTCAGCTAAAATATTGTGTAAAATCCTATAATGGCTAAGTACCAACACATTATCTGTCATGATAGGGTGACTATAATTTTACAAAACAACAACTGAAATATTTAAACATGTTAAAAGATTCTAAATGTTTGTATATTGATTTTGATGGGAGCTCGGTTGACCTTTAAGTGAAAAAAACTGTGCTAAAGTGCCCACCTGTGACTCAACCTGATACCTGTCAGCTTCAAGTTCCTGCTAATGTGGGATGAAGTGCCGGCCAGCTGAGGCTTACACCCGAGACCGTATGCCTCCCCTCTGACACAACTATTATTATTCATCATTTCATCACATGTGCAGACAGGCCTGTGCACACACAGATGATGCACCGTACATATTTATGAACACAAAATCAAATGCCAGAGACAGTCGGACGGATGCTTTCCTGTGACGAAGATGTTGGTCATGACAGAAAGTACTGGCAAGAGAAATTATTATTACATCAGAGACCTTTTCCAGGTAGAAGTTTCAGAAATTGCTACAACTCGAAAGCAAAGTGAACAATCGGAGCAATTTTCTTAATGCCAGTTCGTCGTTAAACCGTGTGAAGAAAAAACCTGAACAGACTTTGCATTCTTGTACCACAGCGATGGAAAACCCTTGAGAGAGGATTATTTTCACGGCACTGCTCTGACGCAGCATCCAGATAACGGCTCTAAATTGGTATGCACAGGCATGTGGATGCAGGTTGGCAGATATACACAGAGGTATACAAAAGGTAATCTATTACTGGCAACGTGCTGTCCGAGGAGTGAAGCGTTTAAGACATGTCAGACTGTTCGGCTGATATTACCACATAAAAATGTCCCTCAACAGCAAATTCAAATGCCAGCTTGTCAGGATGATGTTACACCTTACATCTACAAATGCCCGTAACAGCAAAGGAAATCTAGTCAAATCCCCCGGCCTGAATGGAGTTAGGTGGACACCCAGTTAGCTGTTGGCATTGAGGTGAAGGTCGCAGTAGCGTGCTATGAATTGCAGATCGGTGCCCACAGCTGCTGCAGCCTGTGTGTGTTGCAAGAGAGTGGTGTGAAGAGCACTTTGCAACATGCCCCCATGTTTTGTGTGTGTGTGTGAGAGAGTGTGTGTGTGTGTGTGGAGTAGGGTGAACGGGGGCAGAACATATGCTCATCGTGTCAATTTAAGTTTTCAAAGTGGACAGATGTGCTGTACATATATCGACTGTGTGTGTGCGCGTGTGAAAGGGGGTGTAGTTACTTCATGAGTGATATCCTGTATTGCATTGTGTGCCCTCTCACACAAACACACACACACACACACACACACACACACACACACACACACACACACTCTACACCCACCCACCTCCATCCAGCAGCAGCACTTAAACAATCATCTACATTGGGCAGCTTCCTCTACTATTTGTAGGTTTGGTTTTTTTCTACACCAGCCCTGAATGACACATAATTTAGCCCATTTTCTGTCCTTTTCACAGTATTAATTAACCGATCAGTGAGTCGGCATTCAGAACAATTCATTAATGACAGCCCATGTGCTTAAAAAAAGAGGGAAAGCCTTTTGGAACCAACATGAATGGAGGTAAGCAGTAGTTCAAAGCAGCCTAATATAACAAAGTAGTTAGAGGTAAATTATGTTTCTTCACAGTTCAGATGTTTCCAATTTAGAAAATCGTTCAGTCTGAGCTTGTTGATGAAAAAAAGAAATCCGATTTATCTTTAGTTAAAAAGCATCCAAAGAGAGAAATGGGAATGTGGAGGGAAGGTCAGAAATGTCAGTAATTTTGGAGAAGAGAGATTGCATGAAATTTGAGCAGTCACAAGATGAATGAAAGTATTTTTGCAACACATTGTTATGTTTATCTTTTCATAGATTACTCTAACTGGAGTTGCTTTCATTCTTGTGGATGACGGGATCCTTTTACATCTTTAACAAAATCATTTGAACTATCAAAGCTGGGTGACCAATGCTGCTGCTGACGATGCATCCGTTTCAATGGCCTCAAGCCTGTGCATTGTAGAGCATTTTTATACTGAATATACAATAACAAAATTTTCTGATATTTCCTAATATTACAATCATCTGCTAAGCGCAACCCTCGCAGTGGGAAGACACACAATCATCTCGCGACGAGAGCTCTCAAATGGACTCATCATTTAACTGAAATCTTATTGGAGGGGCAATGATGATAATGCCAGGTTACGATATATACGCTTGGGTGCGTTGGGAGTGTTCAATGTGGAATTAACTAAAACTATTTAAGCAGGGCTCCAGTAGAAACACATTTATGACGGGGATTGATTTTCAATATCATTGGGAGACATGAAGCAAAAAAACAGAAAAAGTAGAGCCTCGGGCACATTAAAAAGAAAAATGGATACAAGCAGAGGGGGAGACAGGTGGTAATATGAAGAGGACAAAGCTAAAACAGAGATAAGTCAAAGAGAGGGGGAGATAATTGAAGAGAGAAGGAGGGAGAGAGGAGGCAGAGACAAAGACAAATGACAAGAGTGATGGAGCGAAAAGGGATTTGAAAGACAGACGACAGAAAGTCAGAATGCTAAATGAATGTGGAGAGAATAAAAAGAGGGGAGAATAATAAAGAAAGGCACTCTACATCAAGTTGCAAACAGGAGAATACATGTGTGGGGAGAGAATATGACAGTGAAAAGGAGGAAAGGCAGCAAGTGATGGAACGTCGAGACAAGAAGAGTGAAAGGAGGATAGACCCTGACTCAGACCCTGAATCCTCGCTGGCCAACTCAGGGACTGTAAATCCCTACGAAACTTGAGAGGAGGTAAACAAACCATTAGTTCTGGTCTGCCAGAGGGGAAACCACCCTACAAACACAAACAAACACTGTACATGCAACACATGAAAACAGTTGTGAACGTGCAGACATGCTCACCTTGGTTGTAAAACACATGCAAAACCAGTGGGCAAGCCGAGAAGGGAAAGTACACACACACACACGCACGCACACACACACGCACGCACGCACGCGCACGCACGCGCACGCACGCACGCACGCACGCCCCCAAGTAAAGTGTTACTGCAAGCGCCCTGAATGCATTCATCTCTACAGAGCTCCCCATCACTGGTACTCTGCCCTTTTTGTAAAAGGGACAGAGACATATTACAAAACCCTCTCATGTCCACTTGTGGAGTAAATGACTCACAATTTGTCCTGGAACACGGAGGTCCACCAGCTCAATAAACATCCCATGAACCAAGCACATCCTTGTCCTGCTCAACTTGCCTAAAAACTTTCCAATAGAGTCCCATTTGAGTTACTTTCTACACGTGATTTGCTTTTCTTGATGATAAACCTTAGGACACAAGGATGTGATTAAAAGGCCAGTTGAAAAGCATCCACAGGTAAGGTCACTTCATCAAAAGCATCCACAGGTGAGGTCACTTCATAATTTCCTTACAAAGCTGAAAAAATTCAAAGCACGACACTCAACATTTTAAGCCTAAACCGAGAATGGTATTTGAGGTAATAAAAAAAAAAAAAAAAGTTAAAGAAAATATTTTTTGAAAGACTAAGGAACATTTGACAGTTAAAATATAACGTTTTCAGTGTTCTTAGGTGGACAAACTAAATTGAATGCAATTGGATATATATATATATATCTCACTGCAATTTATGGTTGCTTTACCAGGCAACATAAACGACAAGTCCAACGCATTAAAACATTACTGATTTTTCACGTGTGACTGAAATATTCAGGTTCGACAAAGTAGTGAAAGCCTGGTCACATGCTGAGAAAGACACAAAGAGATATTAAAATATGAGATGTAAACCCGTCTCATGTGCATGCACGTTTACATAGAAAGCAAATGGCATTCAACCAACCAACCGACAGAACTACAAAGAGCTGCGATTTACATGAAGGCAGCGACAGTGGACACCTAACGCCATTAAAGAGAACACCGGGGGAAGAAAACGAGAGGGAGGAGACGAATGAAAACACCACTCTGTTCAGTCCTATCCGTCTTCGTCTCCTTCTCCCTCCTCGTGACAGCGGTCTTCCGTCACTTCATTCGTTTCCTCTAATGTGTCCTTTCAATTTTGCCCGCTCTCATCGTGCAATTTTCATTTCACTTCCGTGGCATTCTCCAGTGCTCTTTAGACTTTCAAATTGGACTTTCTTCCTATTTTCTTTTTCTTTTGTTTAAAGGGCAAACACAACTTGCTACGTTTTCTCTTCCCGCTGTGACAGTTTTAAAGAGTTGAGCTCGTCACAGAATTTCATTTGGACGAAAAGTGATGTTTTTAGTTTTCCCACGCAGCTCTGGAAGGTAACGACTTAAAAGTCAAGCTGAAAAGTCTGTGGTGGTCGCTTAAAGTACTTTCTCTCCTCTAGCTCACTGCTCAGAGGTGTTAACACACATGTACACAACACAACACACGCAGGCAGCGTTAGTGCTGGGTGGCCATAGCAGGCAGGAAACATGGACATGGACACTATGTGCACATTGGTTTGCAGTAACATCTGCATTTAGTGTGCAAGGTTCAACAACAAGGTTCATTTATGAATAGAGAGAGAGATCATCCCGAGTAGGGATTTCCCGATCAGCCATTTAATATTGAGTATCCGTCAATGTCGACTCTTTAATTGATACTTCCTAGATAACACACAGTGCCCACTTCAAGGACAGTAAAGATATAATATATACTTGGCAATTGAATAGCTGTGCATTGCATTAAGTAACAGAAATGGGACCAGGTGTAAAGTGCCTTTACCATCTTCGAACTCGGCCTTCATTTTGATCTCAACTACACACCTGGAAAGTTGTGTGACTGCATCGATCACAAACTAACTAACACACATACACACACACGCACACACACTCACTCACTCACTCGTCACACAGCGTTGCTGTCACAGCTAGAAATTGCTCCCGGCTTTTTGCTCTCTGTGCTCTTTTGGCGAGTGTGGTTGTCGTTGGCTCTCCATCGCTGTCCGGCTGTCCGTGGTGAAACACTGTGCACCACCAGAGACTGAATATTGCACCATGGATGACGTTAATCGCAAGAGGCTGTCACACTGAGCTGAAATGTAACAAGTGCACAGATAGTTGGTCAATTATGTGTAGAAACAGTCTGCTACTACATTAACCTGCGAAATTGTGTTACTGCCGTTACCGAGGTCAAATCTCAACCCAAAAATATTGCGGTTTAAAAAAAAGACAGCAGCAGCTCCATAATTCTTACTGGATCTTTGTTTACTTTTGCTAAAACCAAGAATTATGTTTAAGGATTAACAACAGACCAACTTTGAAATGTCAATTAACCCATTTCTGCCTCCGTGGTTCTCCGTTGTTTGCTTTTGCTTCACATCACTCAGTGTGGTGTGTGAAAGAGAGATGAGTCGAGGATTAAGAATGTGTACGTGCGTGCGTGTGTTTGAAAGTGTTAATTAATCTAATGGCACAGTCTAGGAGTGCAGGTGAATGGTGTACACTGAAAATGGGGATGTTGTGAACAGAGGAGCGAGAGAGTGAGTGAACATCATTTAAATGAAAAGGTCAGAATGGGTGACGGGCAGCTTTGATGGGAATCCCTACTGGGAATGTATGTGTGTGTGTGTGTGTGTGTGTGTGTGTGTGTGTGTGTGTGCGTGTGTGTGTGTGTGTGGTAGCAGCAGGGTCAGTACTGTGCTATTTTTAGCTGGTTGAAGTTTGACTTCATCATGGGGGACTAAGGACAGTCAATGTCCCTGCCTCCTCTTCTTTCCTCTCTCTTTGTCTTCCTCCTCCACTCCTCGTGTGTCCTTGTTCCCTTTTAACAATCTCTAAGCGTCTCCTCTCTGTTGCCAGTTGCTGCTAACAGCAATGATGTCAGCATATGCAACACCAATGTCCTAAAACTGGTTCACCAAAATGGAATGCAATCAACAATGTTGTTAATTACACCTGTGCTCCTCCAGCGCTCTACAATTACTGTTTCCACAGGTTCTACACACGCCCTTCCACAAATGTCTAAAATCTAACAGTAGGGTGAACACAGTGGAAATTAGTTTAATTAATGAGTTTGATTTGGGCGTGTCAGTTAGCGCCATTGTACTGATTGTCTTAATTACATTACGTCATTTTTAATTTTAATTAAATTGTCACCGGCTGTGTGTTCCATGATGAGATTAAAGATTAAGATTAAAGATCTAGGTGTGCACTACACCAACCAAGGAGCAGTTTGAGACACATCCTGTGCGGTGTCTAATTGGGCCAGCTGTGCAAACACCTGCAAGACGGCTTTATGTTGGGACTTAGTCGCATACTGTCGTGGCTGACCTCTTCCAGCCCCGGTGACGTGAACAACTGACTGTCCATCCATTTGGAAACAAACTCTTGCATTCATGCAGTTGGATATAAGGTGGGCATGGGATATGGACTGCCTTTGAGTCATTTGGGGTTTAGTATCCTTGTCAGAGCACCCTCGGACATGACAACTGCATGAATTCACCAAAATGGCCACAACTAGTATCCATTGTCTGATATTGTGTTATTTGTTATTACCAAAAAAGCTTCAAAAAAACAACAAAAAAACACTTTTTGTTCATATTATTACTGGGATAAAAACTGATGAATACAGCAACTTCCATCAGATGTGAACACAGCATTTGCTATACCGTTAATTGCCATTTTTCTTCCCTCCCCATCATTCTTACTTTTATCATCCATTATTGACGTTGATGTCACCCTCTCATGACCTGCGCATAACTGACGCAATGAACGTGTGAGTGGCACGCCGGGCTATTGCATAACGACGGTTCAGATAGTGTTACTGTCCACGGTGGTGTAATTCTACACACGCTAATGATTCTCAACGTAACGCGACAGCCAGTCAGCTGAGGTCGATTTCTCATCAGCCATTCTAACAATCGTTCCTCTGGCACCACGCATGTTATTTTAGCAAAGATAATGAAGCCCTTAAGAACACATTTAAACAAACGTGTAAAACCCTAGAGTCAAAACACTTTGACTGTATGGTTGAATGCAGAACAGCACTGACTTAATGCTGTATTGATGTTCAATAATTTGTACAGGATTTGTTTGAGGTTATGAGCTTGATGAACCCCTGATGTGAAACGGGCTTGTTTACAACAAAAGGGTTTTCATAACGACGAGCTGAGAGAAATCAATAGTGTATTATTGGGATAGCAGTGGCTTAATAGATGCAAAGCTTTGGCAACAAATAATGCAAAAATATATTCACATTTTTTAATGGACCCTACAAGGATTGCCATTAGATAGCTCTGGCAGAGGGGGAAAAAGGAAGATGGAGTTTACGCCTTATTGAAATCTATATAAATTCAACTGTTTTGTAAATAATTATCCCCAAAGGCTGTAATATTATTTGAAAAGATGAATAATTACAGTTTAATTCAGTCATTATCAATCCCATATCGATCAGACTGCAAACATGCTGACATTTGAACAGTTATGACCACAAGGTATCCAACTCGATGAACAGTGTGTTTTGTTTTCTTCCTCTCAAACCCCAAAAGGTCAAACCAGAGGATGATTACGAATGTAAATAAAAAACACTGACGGAGTCACAGCAACTAATCTCTATGAACATAATCACTATGCATCCGTGTCACAGCAAGCAGCAGTTGCAGCTACGCCCGAAATTAATTCAGCTGTCCCCCATCGCAGTCAGATTTTCCAGAGTTCCGTAAAACAGGACAGCGTTTGGTGGGTTTACTGAAGCTGTGTCACAACCGCGAAGCCGCTTGGCACACAGAGGTGATTGAGATGTGTCCCCAGTAACTAACATCCAAGTGGTCTTGAGAGAGGAACCTAATTCCAGTGCAAAGACTAGATGTGAGAATAGATGACAGAGGGCCAGGTGTATTATTATGTAATGTGTTTTCCTACTCTGAGAGCCCTGGACCTTCTTCTCCATTGTTGGCTTCAACAGGTTTGACATTAGTAATGTCACCACATCTTTCCATTTTATATTCCACTCTCACCGACTTCTATAAAATAGGAGGTGTGCTTGGATACATGCTGACCTTTAACACTTGACCTGTTTATTTGCCCATGCGGCTCTGCAAGCATGTGTGCGTGTGTGAGATCCAGAGAAAGAGATCTCCAAAATAGGTTTTCTTCAATTAAAAAAAAAGTTCTGAGGACATTGAAAAAAACTCTACATTCAGTTTATTTACATTGGTCCATTTCAGAAAAGGTTTAGTATAAATTACATTTTTAAAAGACAAACATGAAATAATAAAATAGTTCTACAAGTGCCTCAAATCAACATCTAACCAACTGTGTTTACTGAGGGTTTGGTTGCAGACACTTCCCTGATCTGGACCACAGTGGAAACGTTGTTTTGTACTCGCCTCGAATCATTATAGTCACACTGCCTAGATAACGTAAACACTGTCTCAGGGAGCCAATTTATGGGACATAAATATGTTTTACTGCCGGGTTAGACATATTGGCATCAAAGGTGGAGATCAAAACAAATCTGCCTCCAACTTAAATTAAACTCAACCGCCTGTCTTGTGTCTCTTGTCATTTATATTATGTTGGTGTTCATACCACAAATAAATCGCAGAGCATCATTCCAGCGTGAAGCTTACACAGGTTTTGCGCTTCTCATGGATGAGGACCGAGACTTGCTTTGTTGCCATGTATGAATCGCTAACTTTTAACGCCACTGTCCCAATTTGATCTAAATAACTACTATAGAGTTGAAATAAACTACTACCAAGAGATCTCTCTCTCACACACACACACACACACACACACACACACACACAGACTTTGTGGTGCTACCAAGGCAACCAAAACACTAGAGCTAATTATGGGTATACAGCTAATTATAGCTGTAGACCCAGGGACATACTCCGGCTATCTATGGACAAACACAGTAAGCAGTACAGTAAGTTATCGTCAAAGAGCTGTCAATGAATCCACATCCTTATTGGTTTTGACTCAACAGATATTATCATGTGTGTGTGTGTGTGTGTGTGTGTGTGCATGTGTGTGTGTGTGTGCGTGTGTGTGTGTGTGTGTGTGTGTGTGTGTGTGTGTGTGTGTTGGGGGGGGGGAGGGAGCCGATGTGAAAATATGCTGGAGGACAACGCACATTAAACAGCTTGACTGGCAGAACAAACTGTACCCTCAGTAAAATATTTCAATAATCAGGCAAGTATTCCCTTGGGTGCTGCGCCAACAATCATACTGCTCAGTGGTTTGTGGTCTGAAGCTCATCACAGAGAGGAAAAGATGGAAAGCAACAATTAAATATATAATTAGGCTATTCAGTTACAAAAAAAACAAAAAAACAATCCTTGTGTTTTATTATATTAAAATTCCTGCATTCTGCCTCAGCATGATTACTTGGCCTTTTAAAGGATGAACATTTGCTCACATATCTATAAATAAAGTCTTTACTTTCATTCCCCTTGCCTTTCATTATCTAATTTTTTCGAAAATCTAAATCCATGGATTGATCTTTTCTAGGTACCTTTTTTAACTTCTTCTTAATCCATTTCCATCTATTTATCTTGAGAGAATCTTCCTTTTTCACTCTTTAAAACCTGAGCAGCACACACACTGTAAAACAACCCATTAGAAGTATAACTTTACATAAAATAGAATTACCCAACTACAAGTACCTCAACATTTTACTTACTGTAAGTAAGTACAGTACTTGAGAAACTGTACTTAGTTAATCCTACCACTGCTAGCACAATATTGTTCACAACAGCAAAGATTGATGCATTTACCTTTAATATGTACAATTTCAAATTCCCCCTAGAGGTACACTTGCATTGCTGACAGACAAAGATTAACAGCCTTAATGATACGCTGCCAACGTATCATGAAGTTTAAGAGTGACGACTTAACATGGATATTCATTTACTGGTTAACAATACTGTAAGCATATGCAATCTGGTATACACACACACACACACACACAGGCACCAGCAAACTGCACACAAGCCTTGTCTCTCGGTCACATACGGACACTCGTCCGTGATAAATAGCAATGTGCCGTTGCATCATGGGCCCTGCAGATGTCAATAGAAAATATAGGCTATGGCAAGAAATTAGACATACTCACACATACACACAAACACACCATTAATGTCTGACTGCAGTGAGCAAAAAATTAAATCAGAAAAAAAGAAAGAAAAGGTGACGTACTTCAAATGACACAGTTGGTTAGCTGGGGGCTCATTGGAACGTAGATGTCAGCATTTCTTCAAGTGTGTGTGTGTGTGTGTGTGTGTGTGTGTGTGTGTGTGTGTGTGTGTGTGTGTGTGTGTGTGTGTGTGTGTGTGTGTGTGTGTGCATGCTTGTGTGCGTGTGAGTATGTCTAATATCTTGCCACTTGGGCGGCAAACACATTTCAGCACCTTGGACAGCTACAGTTTCCTCACAAAGGGAAAGTGGGTGCAGTAGATTATAACCCTGATGACACTGCATTAACTTCTCCTTACCTGTGTATGAAGCACTGTTCACATGGCACCCTTCAAACCCAATACCATTGTTCATCTCTAATGCTGTGTGTGCTTTAGATTAACAGTACAAGCCTGCACACTAGCAACCATTATGAGAGGTCAATCTCACATGCATGTGGCGTGGTACGCTGTCCATAAATACAACGCATTTCTGCATTAGAGAGATGTCAGTTTGATTGCACTGTTATTATTAGATGACCTGTGAGTTCACTGAAAACCAGTTGCTAATTTGCTCTAGAGTTGACATGGCAGACGCAGAGAGGATTACAATTGTGGATTGTTTGATAATAATTAAAATTACAAAGCCCACCACTGGGCATTTAATCCTCGTTAAATTGGACTCAAGTCTGCAGTCTCGGACGGGCACAGAGTAAAATGAAACAGCATTTGAAAAAGATTGCAGAAACGTGAATCCTCTGGCTGCACATATGCTGGGTCGGAGTTTAGTTATGAAGTTTTATTAAGGAATTGAACGAGTAAATGGATTGTAAACTAGAATATGAGAATGCATTAACGATTAGCCAGTATCCTCCAGGGAGCAGAATGCAGTGATAATGGTGGTCTCACTTGCAAAGAGCCCTTCCAAGTTAACGCACAAAACAAGCAATGAGAAGACGCAATTTGTTGACTTACGGATTACTTGATTCATCAAAAACAAATATTGATCACATTAAACCCTATACCTATAAACTAAGACCCAAAATA
The DNA here is from genome assembly GCF_009769545.1 of Cyclopterus lumpus. NCBI lineage: Eukaryota > Metazoa > Chordata > Actinopteri > Perciformes > Cyclopteridae > Cyclopterus > Cyclopterus lumpus. The sequence goes on along the minus strand of NC_046966.1, from coordinate 8,080,776 downwards.
CACCGAACAGTACAGGCTGATGGTATCAAAAAGTGTAACCGAGCATCTGCAGGGAAGCAAAATCACACCATAGTTTCTCTTTGTGATCCTTTTTACACATTTGAAAACAAGCTTCCATCGTGTGCATCTTTGTGAATGAGGGCACACCGTCTGCTTTGTGAGTAAAGAGCAGGAGGGTGTTTCTTTCTTTAGCTACGCGCTCTTACGCTTAGATGTTCGCCGTGGAATTTAACACTGTCAGCAATCGTTGAGAGAGTGGGGAAAAAAGTTGCTTTGAAAATAAATGCGACAGGTGGAGGGTCTCAGGGTGGCAGTGGGTCAAATGGACGTGAAGTTCACACCGACAGTAACACACTGAAGGACACACAAAAAGACAGACACAGGGAAACAGCAGCACAGTATAAACTAATGATTATGATACATGCATCCATAAATATAGTTAAACCGCTGAAGCTGTTTTAATCAAAATGTCTTCCCTAATCCTCATTAAACTGTGAAGAGTTTCTGTGAAGGACAATAATTACCGCGCAGGCAGTCTCATCCCAGCACTGCATTATTAAAATGCTTAACCCAAGGTTATTATATTTACTAGGGGGAACATTTTATTAAAACAAGATCCCAAATGAAACTAGAGCTGCTCTGGCTCTAAATTGACGGGGAAATTACGTAACCTCGTTAAACTACATACTGCAGCCGTTTGACATGTAACACGCAATCAAACAAATATGAATAAATTAACCAGGCATTTCCATCAATTCATAAATCTTTTACCAAAAGTACACATTATTACACCTATATTGCATCATTACTGAGCCTATTACACCATTGATGACAGAAAAGCATACATTTGTTGATAATGTGCGTCTCACCAAGACTCCCCCAGAGAACAAGCTCCAGCAAAAGAAAAATTGTGGAAGTGCGCAGCGATCCAACAGTGCAAACTCTTGTTGAAATCGTTTCAATTATTAGCCTTGTTTGCCAGTTATTATCTTAATATCTTATTATCTTTCAGGTCAAGTACTTAGTGAAAACACTGTTGCTATGACAGTGATTCAATAAATCCATGTGACACGTTCGTGATATTTATTTGGGGTAAAAGTTCTATTAACTTGATTCATTCATGCATTTAGAATAATATATGAATTATGTGTTAGATGTATTGACTCATCGGATTAATCTAAAAAAACAGGACCGCTCCACAATAAGTTAAGTCAACCTAAGTGTACTTTCTGGATTAGTTGGTTGCTACTCCAACATCTAAACTTTGACAGGCGACCAACAGAACCACCACAAACCCTCTGACCCACTGCCTGGATGAGAGAGGCACAAACACATTAGACAGCACAAACAAACAAACCAGAGTGAGGAATAAAAAGGCCTGAGGTCCCAGGAACAGTGGAAGCATAGAAATGAGCTCAGCTGGCAATGTATCAATATGGGAACCAAAGCTTTTCCGAATCGCCCCTCTTTCTGTCTCTCTCTCTTTCTTTCTTTCTTTCTTTTGGAAGACCACAGAGCTTTCCGCGAAGCAAAGAATGGACTCTATTTTCCAGGAACTGGCTAATGGAGGTTGATGCCCATTGCCATGGTGATGGGTAAAGGTTAGAGGTGAGGAGACGTACCGTAAAGCATGTTTGAACATCAAAATGAAGATGCAGAGAAATGTGATAAGAGACTACTTACTCACTACATTACTCAAGGTAATCATACTCTTGAGCAGCAATAATCAGGTATAAAAATTACACGTAAAAAACAAAAGTATACACAGTACTGCAAGCATGCACGTAAAGGCCTTTCACCAACCAAATGAATGGCAGTCAGCAGGGCTTCAGTTTGTTAGGAATGTTGAGCAACACCTCCACACACTACCATTAGGCTATTGATACATGAGTGTGTGTCATTTGGGTTTAAATACATGAATCCCATCAGCCCTGTTATGTGCGAATACTTTATTCTCAGTGTTTTTATGTGGGATTATGGTCCATTCCATCAAATGTTACAGACATTTGATGCTTTGAAAATCCACAACATCCCAGATTATTCATTCAGTTCAAGAGTTAATAAAAAAATAGCACAGAGAAAATATGAAATGAATGAAGCTGACAATTTATTTGCGGGTTCTTTCTCATCAACCATTAGCATTAGAGAAACCTTTAATGGAACAGAGTGGCTTGTCGGCTTCAACTCACACAAACTGTATTTCTTGAAACGGATGACATTTGAAATGTCATTAGCAAAAAGGTGTTGTGAATGTCAAAAGCAGCATTAGAAAGAAAAGCTTTTAGTAGTCGGCAAGATTGGCAGGTATATATTGATCTCTATTGGAGCCGTTTAACGTTTCAGGCACAGAAAACCACAGAGAAGAACTTGACAATATTGAAAGTAGTGCTTCGACACTTGGGTCACATTGAGTCAGTCAGCCACTGCGTCATGACAACTGTCTCGCTGTCAGTCACACGCGTGTGGTGTGACAGAACCGGCTGAGGGCTGCAGCGCCCGTATGGCAGGCGGACACAAAGGAAAGTGTGTTATTAAAGCAGCAATGGGCTCTACTCTACCTCGCCACCTGCAGAGAGATCAATCGAGCCCTCTTTATTGAGTCCATAACAGTGGCTCCCTGAGGGGAGATGACTGCAAACGTGTGTGAGCGAGAATGGGGCAGAGATACTGTTTGAGTGTGTGCGTGTGTGTGATTCTGTTTTGTACACATTTCTCTCAGCTGTCTTGGAGCGAAAACTGATGCAACGAGAAGCTCAGACATTTCCATCAAGGCACAGCAGGACATTGTTAGGATAGAGATGACAGTGTTGAGTAGAAAAAAGAACAAAAGAAAACAGTCTGCTTCTATCCCGTAGAACAGCGGATAAACGGGATAAAGACAATATCCACACGTGGGTAGCGTTCACATTTGAGTATAAGCCAATAGTAGAGTCCATAAACCTGCATTATTAAATATTATAATAAATGATTATAATATTATTACTAAGTCACTCAACTTTTCAGCTTGACAGAACTTTCTTTGGCCATTCTTTTAGTGACGGTTTGTTTGTTTTTATTGGTGTTCAATTAAACTGCCTTCATAAATCCATATACTCTGCTAAAATGCTTGATGAGGCCGGTCCTTTTATTTTTTGTAACTAAAAGGTGACACATGGGGGTACAACCGAATGCTGAATAAAACATTTTTAGGTGACGAAAACAGTTACGATTATCTGTCTTGGACTGAAAACACACTGCGAAAGGGTTAAAGTTGTAAGACGATAACACAGACAGCTCCCAGACCGGACAACTCCGTGGTAGCGACCTGTCAATCACAAGGTAGTGTGGCCAGTAAAGGCAGCCAAGACAAGACAGTTCAGTCCTTGTAAATCACCGGAGACATGCGTTACTTAATGGCTGACTCTCCGTCCAAAGCCAGTGGTAGTCCAGGAGCACTTCTACAAAAGGAAACACGGTTGAGCTAACCCCAGGTGAAAAAAAAAAGCAGGGCCGTTTTTAAGAAACGATATCTCTCGAGAACTCCTTTTACAACCAGCTCAGATAAGTATGTACAGTATGAGCCCAGCTGGTACTTCCCACTGGGAGGTAGCTTTTCTCAGCACTTGATTATCCAGATGAATATACTATTGAATCTTATCCATGTTGCTTTGCTATTAACTGCTCAGACTATGGAGGAATTTGGACACAATGAAACTACTTCGAGAGAATAGCTGCAAGTCTATTCAAGAGTTTGAATATTGATTAAGATAAATATACCGTAACAACCAACCGAACAGGAACATCCAGGTTATGCTCCAGAAGTAAGAAATCTTCATTGACATTTGTAAAAGAACTACAAATACAGCTTTGGAGCATAACGTTGGTCAGCAGTGTCTGCAGATAAAAGTTGGGGGGAAGACAGAACTGTTTTTAGAAGCCTTTACTGAACACCATTTCGCACAGGCCCTGGACCAGGCCCAGGACCAGGACCAGGACCAGGACCAGGACCAGGCCCAGGACCAGGACCAGGACCAGGACCAGGACCAGGACCAGGACCAGGACCAGGGGTTCAACGTCACCAGCTTGACAGACTGAAGCTAGCAGAGATGTGAGCGATGAAAACGGACCGGGAGGTCATTCAAAGTCACGGTATACAAAGTAGTTCATACGGTGTAACTCCTGACAGTAATCCGAACGACCACACTCGAAGGCGAGGTGAAGAGGCCAAACAAATGGTTCTGGACGTTTGGACCAGCTAAAGCAGACTGGAAGCAGAGACGAAAGCTAAAACGTTGATACGTTGTGATAAACGACGTATACGTGTACATATTGTGCACTGGTAGATGAGGGGTAGCTTTTTTAAAATGTATTGTTCACTTTATTAATACCCTGAATGTTCAAATTACAATAGTACGTGCATTAGATAATCATTTATCCAAGAACAAATAAGAAGAGAAATGGAGACTAAACCCCCGGGGCCAAGTTTATATAACTAAATGAGAGATCACATTAAGATTAGGCTATCAGCACAGCTCCGACACTGGGGACCAAATGTTGACACGGGCCATAGGGGGCAGAGTCTATGTTCACGGTAACATGTTTAAACTCCAGGAACACACCTGCATCATCACCTCTGTTTGGTCAACAAGCATTAGAAGCTGACTGCAGCAGCCGAAATGTCAAATCAACAGCCGCTGGTACAAATTGCCTAGAAAGGCTTCTGCCTGAATGTCCTTCTGTCTGTCTGCGCTTCTGTAGCTAATGGAAAACTAACCGCGTTTCCATAACAGGGTTGCTAACGGGGACCATTGATCCAAGGCCAAACACACAGCAGAAAAGAGGCACATAAGAAACAGACAGGAAAAACTATGTTAAAAGGAGATGGAACAGACCGATCGCAGCGAATATGGACACGTGCAGGCAAACACACTTTTCATTAGTGAACTCTGTTTCACTTCAAACGAAACACAGCCAGTTTCAAACCAAATATATACAAACTGAGACCTACTGGTCCCGCACTAAACACTATATATTATCTACAAACAACGTTCAAAATACGGGCATCGCATGCCATCTCTGTTTTTGGCTAAAACAAAAGGCAGTGATGTGATAGGAAATAACTTTAACACATACATTCAATGTCCTTCATTTCGCCTCAACAGTAAAGAACCAGAGTCCAAGACTCCACTGTGTGTGCACGTTTGACAGTGAGATTTGTGTGGTTTGGGCAAAAAGCTTCTTGTAGGATATGCAAGCATGGCGTTCAATATGTGGTTTGGAACCAGACTGGTTCAAACCCAAATATGCATGCAACAGTAAGTAGTGATGTCACCATGAGGTCTGCAGTCAAATGCTGGTTTGCTCACTCTGGAGAGAGTTCATTTCAACCATGCAACTGTGGAAAAAACATACAAAATAAGAGTGTAACCCTAAATATTTGATCCAGTCACTCCTATATACTTTGTCTTGAGAATAAATTACAACCGTTGCTGCAAATTAATAATTGAAAGTCTGTCATTTAGGTCCTATTAATAGTTGATAATGTGCAAATGTTTTAAAACAAAATGGAGCTCCCCTCCCTCTCTCACATGCCCCCATAACTGCATTTCCATGACACTGAAGCAATTTGTGGCTTCACAAATATGATCATCTATACAAAGTCTCTATACAAAGTCTCTTAGCCGTGGTTTTGGTGTGACGCTCCGCGGCTGCAGGCCAAAAAACAAGCCACACATGAACAATTATTGCTGGAGGCATGTTTATTATTTTACACCAAACATTACCATGCCCGCAGCTTAATAATATTATGATCTTCCCCCTTCTTGAAACCCATCAGCCGGAAAACACAAGATGTCTTGTTTCAGCTGTACATACCAACATTCTAGGCTGGAAGTGTACTTCACGTGCACTGTGTTATATACTGTATTTGAGGCCAGCTTTCTTTTTTGGCACGGCCTCTGCCTTCAACAAATTACTTCCGCCCAGCTGTCAACATTGTCAGAATTGTTTTCTTATCCTTTCCACTCCTCCTCCTTCCTTCCTTCCTCCTCTTGAGGTTCTTTTCTTCGTCCTCTCCTACCCATTTCCTTTCCTTCTCCACATGTCTTCAATGGGAGCGGTGAAGCCGCCCAGAGAAGGAGGGGGAAAGGTAAACAAACAGGAAAGGGAACTTGACGTTCAGCCCTCTGGACTGGGTCCCACTTCACTGACCGGCTGCTTGCGTCATCCATCTGCAAACCGCAAATGCGCTTTTCACACACACACACACACATACACACCCATGACTAGGGTCATTCCCAGAGACAGACACACAAAGTTAATCCACAATGACAAGCGCAAGGTCAATACTAGACCATTTAGCTGACTGTGTGATGTTATCTAGAGTACAACATTATGCAATGGTATTTAAAATCATAATGTTGTTGTAAAATGACTAACTGGCATGAAAGTAAACGTATTTTAAATCATAATGTTGTTGTAAAATGACTAACTGGCATGAAAGTAAACGTATTTTAAATCATAGTGTTGTTGTAAAATGACTAACTGGCATGAAAGTAAACGTATTTTAAATCATAGTGTTGTTGTAAAATGACTAACTGGCATGAAAGTAAACGTATTTTAAATCATAATGTTGTTGTAAAATGACTAACTGGCATGAAAGTAAACGTATTTTAAATCATAATGTTGTTGTAAAATGACTAACTGGCATGAAAGTAAACGTATTTTAAATCATAATGTTGTTGTAAAATGACTAACTGGCATGAAAGTAAACGTATTTTAAATCATAATGTTGTTGTAAAATGACTAACTGGCATGAAAGTAAACGTATTTTAAATCTCTTCAACATAAAGAATAAAGAACCACTACTGTAATTTAATTACATTGGCCTTTAGGACACATCAGATAAATCTAACAGCATAAAGCTTTACAGTTATCGTTCAATCTTTGCATGATTCAGAGAGAACAACATTTTTGTCAAGCACAACCCTATGAACAGCCAAGTGATCAACTTCACAGTGACAGAATGTAAAAGGTCCTCTGTGAAGGCTCCTCGAGTGAGGCTTTCAGAAATATGCACCATGATCCAGTTTGCCTCCCACTGACGTCAAAGCCCTATTAAGGCCAAATCAGCCCAGCAGCACTGCCCCCCTCCCCCTTTATTTAGAGGAAATCACCCAGCTTTTTTTTCCAAAATATCTGCACTGTTGATTCTTAGCCAGCGTTTGTGTGCGTGTGTGTGTGTGTGTGTGTGTGTGTGTGTGTGTGTGTGTGTAAGACAGAGAAAAGACAGAGCCATATTTGATTAATTACCTGCTTTGGAGAAAGGTTAAATGCTGGCCTGGCTCCGTTTTACTACTGTCTCGTTCTTTTCTTTCCATTTCTCTGTCAAACAAATAGAGGTGCTACTTACGGGCTACTTACATCTAACTTCAACAATCAGCATCCTCGACATGGATACTCAAATAAAGAATGTTACATTGACCCCAGGGAAATTCAGCACGAGGTAAATTGCTCTAAAAAGGCAAAAAAAAAGAAAAGAAAAATGAGGCTGTTCCTCTTGGAAAAGATCAGCTAAAACAAGTTTCTCACAATTAAGAGTTGACAGATCAAGGGAAAGGCCTCGGAAAAAATGAGTCACAACTTCATCCTCTTCAGGAAAACTATAAACATCAGGGAGTTTGAGGCAGGGCGTGTATCATCAACCTCTTTCACAACAGCAAGGACTCACTTACATTTATGACGATTTCACAATATATGTATTAAGTCGCTGTGACCAATGGATATGCTCATGGTGATTAAGACTATTCCAGATCAAGTTCAACTCCTGTGAACACAAACATTGTGGCTTTCGACCAAAATAAAAATGCCGTTTTTTACTTTGTTGACTTTTGGGGGTGGGGGTGGACAGTCTCGGCATACACTACTGGTCACACTCATGGATGTGGAAAGAGAACTGGATACAGCTTTGGAGCCCATGTTAATTCCTATAAAAGTTGCTTATTGCCACATGAAGCCAAAATGGCTTGACTGCCTAGTATTAAATGACCCTGACCTTCCGAAATGCTTCCGCATCCCCGGGCCCACAGAGCAGGCGCACTAGCGTTCCCTTTAACCCCGCCTCCCACCTTCTGCTCAACCACATAAACAGTTCCTTACTCCTTGGGAAATAACTCTAGATTGATCTATTAGTGTGTTTTACAACTTTTGGTACTTAGTGATTTAAATAATGCTAATTGAGTGCTGTACTGGGAACTTGATTTACCTCAGACGTCTCTTAACCAATGTAAGTCTATGTAAAAAAAAAAAGGGGTTTTAGGCCCAATGGCATCACATGACGGACCCGGAAGTTGTGATTCCATGAATTGGTTACTAAGAATAATATGACTGTATCAAGCTGAGCAAAGGTGTTTTTTTATTGCCTATGAAACCAACTATTTCTCAGTAAAGTCAGAAGGTGTTATTTCATATGAAACATATGTAGGAAACACACTTTGCCCATTTCAGCTGTCAACGATGAGTGGAAATAGTCTTTTCATGTTATATCGACGGTTCCTTATCATTTTATCATTTGTCATCAACAACTATGTTAGGGTTAATAACATTAGCACATTAAAGAAGTTAATTTGTAATGATATATTGATGTTTTAAATTGACGTTTTCATGAGTGAGCTTCGCCAAAAAGCATCAGCATCGCTGGCTGTTTGTCCATCTCACGAAATCAACACTGGTTTCGTTCTCCAATCGGTATTCAGCCGCTGCTGTTGCCTTTCTGTCTGTCAGTTATCCCAGATGAAGTTTGCTGTGTCTTGCTTGTTAATGAGCCTTTTTGAATTACAAATGAAGGGTGAAAAATATAACTCGCTCTAGCCGTTTGCTGGTCTTTTGATGGCCTTGGCAGAACAAAAATTAAACAGATGCTGGTGGTGATCACTGATCCGGGCAGACCGGGGGAAGAGACAAAAAGTCTATGATCCTCAAAGCCCGGCCACTGTTGTGTGCTTTGTTGCAGGGATTCGACTTAACTCTCACCCTTGAATTTGTTTTTTCTTCTGCAACATCCTTGTGTCTCAGAGTGTGTGCACACGTATTCCCCCACACACAGAAGGAGGCCTGTGCATTTCAGGTCAACATGAGAGGAAAAGCTAACTATTGGGCAGAGAGAGGGTGTAACTTTTCATGTCAACACTCTGTGTAAAAGGATACTGTACTACCTGTATGGGTCTCCATAAAGTATTGACTAGTTTCTTTGCAGCACATTTCAGAAGAAAAAGGCACTGTACACACCAGAAAAGGTTTCAGTACGCCTCCCCTTCCTCACCCGCGGTGAATTCTGGGATTGTAGCACAGGACTTTTCAAAAGGGCCGCCCTCAGGAGAGAAGCAAGTGGGATGAAAGTGATTCATGCGCACGCAAAAAACAGGCAAGCATGCACAGTGGGAAAATGAATATGTGTGGGACGTGCTCAGCAGTGTGTGCCGCGCACCAAACAGACAGAAAGCAACAAGCAAGAGACTAAAAAATAAAAGCACTGGTTCAACAATGCGGGAGAGATCATGCCGGTGACTCCATGTAGTCTGTAGAAGCTTCGGGAAAAGAAAGGCTCAGAATCTTAATCACTAGACCTCAATCATCACAGACTGGGACTGACAGGTGCTAAGTGATGTGAAGCCTGGCCTATAATCCAGATCATGCTGCTGTACTAGTTGTGTCCGATTCTAAACCCTTTCATGCTGTATCTAAGTTAATGTTAAGAAAGACTTGCATGTGGCTGTGTGTGAGTATTACATACAGTATACGTTGGTTTGTGTATACGAGCTGAATCTGGTTAAGATCCTGCACCACCGCTCCTCTTGTGAAAATCTTTCCATAGAAATGGCAACAGAACTTCTTCAGTAGACGAATAACAGAAACAGCCTTGTGTAAAAAGTAAGTAAAGAATACATCTCAGTGATTATATGCGATTTCTGGAATTTCTGAGGGGCTGTGAGGGCCAGCCGGACTTTCACTGAGCAGGCTGCATGTTAAGACCTCTTTAGATCTATTTAAAGAGCCGGCACATCTGCCCCCTGTTTGCCTTTCCAGGGCTGTAAAACCTGGAAAGTGAAAGGACGGTGAGCCGTGATGAACGAGTTGGGAGACGGACGGTCTTTATGAGGTACACACTTTGATTGTTTGCACCACAGACTTCAAATGAACAGAACAGGACTTGTATATACACAAATCAACCTTCTCAAGTGCTGTATTTCATGCTTTCCTCTAGCTGGGTGCACTCAAGATGGCCGTCGAGAAACATTACACTGTTGTTATGGAAAATCTGTGAAACTGAAGCACACAGTAAGCACCGTAAAGCCGTATTATGCAATATTTGCATGTCAGTGGCTCCAAATAGCATATGTTTGAAATCGGAGGACTTCGATACCTAGAAAACAAGTCGACTGCCACCCAGCACACTTCGCCAACCACACTGCTGCTTGACGTTTTATAGCGAAAGAATAGAAGAGAAGTGAAAACCTACATATTGCTTTTTAGGAGGCGGATAAAATATGTATTTGTCCATCTTATTTTGATTCCTCACAAATACCACCCGTAGTTCACACGGTCAGGTCCGCGACATTTAAACAAATAAAACATTACTCTTTACTGGTCTCAAACTGAAACCACCTCAACATGTATGTTATATATTGCTGCATAGTGTATCAGTTAAAATTGTCCATGTGTGTCTATCTTGGCATACACATGTTGAATATTCTCTGTTTCTGGTCCGGGGGAAGCTTTTTATTTAATTTTTTTCAATGAGGGATAGGCAGGAACTAATAAAACCCATCACATATGAAAAGAATCCCTAGCGACAAATTAAATTATTGTTGCCTCATATCACACATCCCTGGGTTCACTTGCTAACTTCTAATGCTTTGGCATCAAATCCCGAAATCACAACTCAAATGCTCGGTAATATTTGTCTAGTAAACTGGCTTCCGCCTTCCAGGGTCAAAGAGAGACAAAGGAATCCTAAAGGCTGCACTCGTGATACTCGACTGGCTCCGAGGCTGGACCGAAGTTTACACAAGTTAAAAATGAGCATTATGAGATGTGATTTTAATTAATTTAACCCTGAAAACCAAACAAAAAGCAAGCTAAAGGTTAGCTAGCTTACTTGGGCTGAGTGGCTTTCAAATTTTATTTTACTTTACTCCATGGCACAGAATGTCTTTATTTCTGTAATACCCGTCTAACATAGGCTAATAGAGGATTATTATAAATGGCACTCGGGGGGGGGGGGGGGGGGGGTCAGGAGCAGGTCCCTGTGGGTCAGCTGGCTACAACTATGTCATGTGCTATCCTTTTTACTCAGGGGATTTTACCATTACAACACTAGTCTGTAACCTCTTTGCACCACGCGCACAAGCACAAACACACATACTTCCGCCAGTCAATACATCTTAGCAGGCATTTTCGTTCCATAATCCTCTAAATCACACTACAAATCAGCCATGGTCAGGGCTGACTCAGAGGACACTAAAATAGGGTGAAATACACACACACACACACACACACACACACACACACACACACACACACAGAGAGGAGGACAATCAGTCCTCACTCTTACTTTTCAGAGGAGGGTTGAGAACGTGACCTACCTTTATTTTACAATCATTTGAGGGACAGTAATTATGTCCCTACATCCTCCCCCCCTCTCTCTCTCTCTCTCTCTCACTCACACACACTCACACACACACATCGTATTGCTCTCCTGCCGGCGACGGCCGAGATTCACTGAACATCAACCTTTCCTGTGAAGCGATTAAGATAAGACGGGAAGTTTATTAGCGTAATTTCAACCGGCATTCAGCGAACTGATGATCTCTGTGTTTCTTCATCACAATTCCTTCGCGTGGAGGTGACAGAGGAAAACATTGACCTTAAAATCGTGCTCCAGGCTTTTAGAGCACCGCTGCCCCTCGAAGACCCCCGTCCCTTCGGAGAACTCAACCCACTGGGAACTGAGACAAACGGGCTCATTTTCCAGCTCACACCGCCGCAGTTCTCAATCTGGTCAATTGCCCTAGAATGGCCGTGGAGGAAGTTACTCAGTATTTGTCTGAGATAGTTCTACCTGGGAAAAGAGAGTGCACTCGAGCGGTTATCACAAAATGCACTCCCCTAAATATCAAACGTGTCTTTCGTGTCAAATCCAGATGAAAGCCGATGAAGCCGAGTGACGACAGCAGAACATTGACTGAGATCATTTACTGTCGCTTTTGTGATGGAGTGCTGGTCATTCTTGTTAGAGCAGCAAATACATCTAGCGGAAATATCAAGGGTTTCAGAGGTCAGAATATGAGGTCTATCAAGCTGAACATTTTTCAAATTAAAATAATCTTGATGAAAATGTCTTGACAGGTGTGTGTGCATGCCTGCTGGCATCTTTGTTCCCCTGACTTAAATGCATTCGCCGCTGCTGGGAGGCTGAGTGCTCCACAGTGGGGTGAGAGCCATCAAAGAGTGAACAACATTTGTCCTGGCTTCTCAGCGGGAGTCTTGGGAAAAAAACATACAGCATGACTTATGCGCTACCACCGCATTGGTCCATATCTCAACAACTATTGGATGCATTTGGTGGGTAATTGCACTCGTGATTCTTCTTACTGGTTTTGGCTATTCACAGACTTTTCCTTTAGCATCACGAAACAATTCAGTTTGTGGTTATCATGTCAAATATGTCAACATCAACTGGATCAATCGGCATAAAAATGTTGTTCAGGCATTCATGGTGCCCAGATGATGCACCCTGATGACGCCTTCCTCTCGCCTCTAGCGCCACCACGAGGTTGATGATGATGACTGTGGCGTTTCCCCCATCGACCTCAGCTGTACGTTGTGTTAAATGCTAGAAGATGTTTGCATGCGCACAACCTAATCTATGTTGAATATGGTAAACGACATACCGGGCAACCATCAGCATATTGTCATTGTTGTTGTCCGCATGCCAACATTATCATCTTGCTGTGCCTAAGTCTAAATCATAATCTTATCTTGCAGGCAAACATCCTCTGAGATGTTTAAGAAAATAATTATGTGGCAACATTCAGCCACCTGGAAGCAACCGACTAGTAGTTCTGTTTACCTGGAATAGCAGCACGGCCTATTTACCTTCGCTATTGTGCCTACGCCAAAACGTAGAAGGAAGCGCTCATTATTTGACAGTCATCCGAGGGATGGTCTTACACTATAATCACTATAATCCACTCCAAGATGGGGGTAATGGTAGGCATGGATAGCACTGGTTACCATAGAAACGAGCAACAATAATGAAGTGTGTCAGCATAGAGCTATCTATAGCTGGTTTAGTGTGTGTGTGTGTGTGTGTGTGTGTGTGTGTGTGTGTGTGTGTGTGTGTGTGTGTGTGTGTGTGCATGTGCGTGCGAGTGTGTGTGCGTGCGTGCGTGGGCTCAGCAGATAGTTGTTCCAAAGATGCATTGCACCTGTGTGTGGGCTGAAGGCCTAGCAGAACAGCATGATGACCAGTGTGCGCGAGTGTATTATTATCCCGAGTGTAAAAGAATCCGCCAGTAACACAAAGTGGAAGCAAAGCTTTCAAAACTTTCTCACAGCAGGTACAAAGCAGATTATATAATAGATGAAATAGCACACTGCATTTTGTGCACACATGTAAGCGTTGACACATAGGGGCTTAAACTGAGCTGCCCAAGTAATTTAAAGAGCTTTGGAAAACAGACCCTCAAGAACCCACACGTGTACATTTACTCTCTTTTAAAGCTGTTGGGATTACAGTGGCGACCTGTAACATGCGTCTGTTGAGAAACGGCCTCCACATTAACAGAGCTGCTCAGAAACCACTGACTGCATTAAACCACCGATGTCTTCTCTTCCCAACTTCATATTTCATGCAACTCAAGCTTCTCTCCACCTCTGTCGACCGCTCTTCTTTCTCTCCCTCTTTCTATTTGCATGTAATTTACAGCCATTATCCTCGCGTGGCAGCATCTGCCGAGTCCTCCTCGAACCATCTCCATCTGTCTGCCCTCATAAAATGTTTACTTCTCGACCCATCTCTCTACAGACTAATTGAGGGGAAAAAGAAGCAGGATGTGCTGCACTTGTACCATCTCAGAGTCTCTCTGCTGAGTTAAAGCAGGGACTATGGCAGCTACTACACAAGTAAAGGTTGTAAAAAAAACAAAAAAAACATCAGCTCTGTGCCTGTGAACTCGTACACATAAACAAATACACACACACACACTGCTCGCGTGAAACTACAGTGGGAAATGACCACCAGAACACTAAATTGCATTTGATCAGATGACAACTCCCTCTCCGTAGCCTCCAGTGGTAAAGGAAAATAAAAGGCAAACGGTTAACAATACAGCCAAAGCCCTAATCAGTGTCAGAGCACACACATGGCTGGCCGCTGATAGTGTAGCCTAATAAACAAGGCCACTTCAAAGCCATTTTCAAGCTCAAGTGGTAGCATTATCGAAGTGACATTTGCTGATGTAAGATATTACTAGCCTAAATCACGGTTTTCTTTTATGCAGACCTTGTGATAATGTTTCCCCTCAACCTCTTTAAAAGAGGGTCCCCATTCTGGCCTGAATACAGGATCACAGTCCACTAGGAAGTGTTTGATGTCAAATGCCAGTGTTTGCTGTATCTGGTACATTGTGGACGTTGAAGCAACAGAAAGTCCACTTGCGGAAAAAACTAAACTATTCCATGTAGCTCCTGGCATTGAGCGAAGCCGGTGAAATCTCGTTGGATAAACAACAAAGAAATGTGCCTGGGTCCACTTGTAGGTGCTTGGCTGAGTGCAGCAAATGAATGTGTGTAATGTCAAGCGCTGTGAAGAGGCTGTGGAGCTTCATCCCTCACATAATTCCATGAACGCACCATCAACTTCAATCCGGCATTTCAGCCTTTCACCGTATTTGGGTGGCAATCATTGCATGCAAAAGGTCCATTCACAAGTATACTAAAGACTAGATAGAAGACCAAATATTGATGTAAAACAAATGAAAGGGTTTTATTCTAATATCAGCATGCTTACTGAACATGAACTGGACATGAACCCGCAGTAGCAACAGTGAGCCTCCGTGAAGATGTCCACATTGAACACAGCAAAAAAAGATGAAGCTTTGGTCTGAAGAATCAGCTGCTTTGTGTCTATTTCCAGCCACGCGTTACAGATTTAGCAGCCGCCTTCAAACTGATGGTAGAAAACGCCTCTTATCCCTCGTGTGATTTGCTGGTGCAGCGGAGAAATGGTGGAAGAAAATCTACTTTTTATCATCGTGACACAAGGCAGTTTCATGCTATGATTATTAACTTTGAAAACTGTTATCCATAGTGGATTAAGCAGGGTAATGTGGACTTGAGGTTATTATTTTTAAATCGGCTAAATATGATAAGACCAACTATATAGTGTTTTATTTAAAGATAAAGACACACACACACACACAACAGAGCACAACGATGAAACAGTCCTAATGAAAGCTGACTTGTTATTTTCCAAAAAGTCATCATCAGGCTTTTATGATGAAAACACTCCAGCAGCGGGGCGAGCTGCTGCATTAATGACACTTTTCTGCAGCAAGGAGCCGTGTTCATGCCTTTAGGGCATGAAGTAATTATTTGTCGTAAACTAGTAGTCAGAGGACTCTGTTTACCGATTGTTTGCAGGTATTCTTTAGCCGCAGCTCCAGTGTGTTTTCGCCTTTCAGTATGTGAGGAAACAGTAACACAGTAAGTTGGGCCTCACCTGAGGGAGATCGAGGTGCAGGTCACACAACATCTTACATGGTGGAGGCGATGATGATGTGTACCCTCTGTTAGAGTGTGTGTGCACATTACTGTTAATTAATAGACACACGCACAAGTCTGCGTGCGTGCGTGCGTGCGTGCGTGCGTGCGTGCGTGCGTGCGTGCGTGCGTGCGTGCGTGCGTGCGTGCGTGCGTGCGTGTGTGCACGAGAGACAAACTGAAATATGTTCCCTGGATAAATGAGTGTCAGAATGGCGCAGCAATCTTATGGAGCTCTTCTGAAACTGCCTTTCTTGTGATACGATACTACACGCACGCGCATTCACACACACCGCATAAACATCGACACATGAACGCACACACACAGCCATCTAGGAAATGAGAATGGGCCTCATCCGTGGATAATGGTCCATCACAACCCATGATGGTTTCCTCTAGAAGAGTAAATGGCAGTAAATGGGATGATGATTGAATCACAGCACACTGTCATGTAGACCAGATGGCAAAAAAAAAGCCTTTGCGCCTTACCATGACACCAAAGAAACAAACAGCATCTAATAGGCTCCACATTTCCTAAGCAAACCCTGGAGTGGAAGGTAGAAAGGTCGAAACATGGAGAGAGAAAAACTGTATTCGGAATGAATAGGTAGCTGTGCTTGTGAAAAAGAATATGGACGTTGTGTTACTAGCTTGATATTAGAGTTTTTATGTTGTATTTAGACTGGGTTGCTATGGAGGGAAGCAAGATGTTATAATAAACTGGGAGCTTAGAGTAAATCAAAGAGTGGACCCCCCATGTTGGCAAACATCCCCCTAATTGACAATAAACAGAGAGAAGAGTTTCACTACACGGTCAGTCAAGTCTCACTTAACACAACTTTTTATTACATTTGTATTACATCACACTTCCTAAATGCTGAAACCACTGTGGGGGGGGGGGGGGGGGGGGGGGGGGGCTTCTTTAATTACCTTGCTTTCAAGAAACAGTTTGAGTTTTCTGGAAAGCGGCGTCGCTGAGTCAAAGCACATTTGTTCTCACCAGCTCTCTCAGCCTGTGGATACATGAAATTAACTGCTGCCGTCATGGAAACATGCTCCGGGACAGAACAAAGGCAACCAATCTTGCTAAAAAGTCCTTATTGAAAAGAAAAAAAAATGAAGGAAAAAAAAGTAATTCTTCTTGTACATGAATGAAGTAACCAAGGGGAAACAGACACTACTGCCAACACTGATGAAATCTTCTCCTGCCTTGTGTGAACGTTAGGCTTAAATAAACTGTTTTTGTCCACTTATTATGCCATGCCTCGAGCCATGGAAGGCAGCGGCGCGTGAAACGGTTCAAATTGTCCCCGTCATGCTTGAGGGCTAAGACGATGTCTCTCCAACACGGACACGTCCGTGTACATCTGTGGCAGATAATCCCTTCGTGGGTGAAAGCGCAACATGCGAGTGTGACAAAGCAGTTCCAATCCTATTACGGGACTTTGTGGGCCCACCACTAAACAATACCACCACATCTGGTGCTGCACTTCCGCCTGCTGCTTTCCAGACAAATGTCTGTCTGTGTTAGGTGTGTGTTCAGAGCCCAAATGAGGCTTCTGTGATTGGTGTGTGAACTCTATGTGGTTTTAGTCAAATAGGGGCATCTTTGATGAGTTCTGGCAGGACCATTACTTTCAGAGGTGCTTTGCAAAATGCCACGGCGCGAGCCAGCAACCCAGGTGTCCTCCCAGCCGTCCAGCCGGCCATTCATTCAAGCAGCCTTCCCCACATCCTCCCATTTATACGTCTGTCCATTCCAGAGTCAACCCCTCCGTCCTCTCAGCCTGCCAACAGCGGCAAAACAAGCAGCTTCCCTTTCGCAAAACCCCCGACAGAATCTCAAAGGTGATTTAACGTACCCGCACGCTATACTTCACTGGTTTGTTGGGCAAAATGGTTCCACTATTGGGAATAAATGGCACGGGTCTCAGAGCAGATTTCATTCTTTCACAATCCGATGCGGTCATCGTCCTCCAGTTATTACCAGAGCCAACACCCCATCAAAAAGCCATTTGGCCAACGGCTACGACCGTCTATTAACCCCATCAAATTCGAAACACATGGATGTTCAGTTAATTAAGCTTTCAATGGGTGTCATTTCACTGGCCTTCGCTGAATGTCACTATGCTCTGGGTCACAATGGTTGGTGGAAGGAAAAAGGAAGAATAAACGAGTCTGGCCTTCTGCAGAAACCCTCATGTTACCCTCAGAGTCTGAGCTCGTCATAAGCGCTCCCCGGTGCACAGATGAAGCGATTAGAGTGCAAAGTTGAAGTTGTGATCAAAACTTCAGATTCATCCACCAAGGCCACGTTACCGCAGGAGCCACACAATGACTCGGGTCAGTCAGAGGTTGGGCCAAGTCAGCATTTTTTTCTGGTGAGCTTGAAAAAAAGGGGCATGTCAGCCCAAGACGGAGAGGTGCAAGTGAGAGCTACTGCAGCAGAGAAAGGCCGAAGCTATACTGTGACTGAACTCCTAAGTTACAGATTTTATCCAGACCTGATAATCTTGATTTGTCTGCACTGAGTCATCCTGGTCCTTCTTATTAGACAGTGAACCCTTAACTTAAGTGTGATGATTTCTAGACCAGAGAATGTCTATAAGTCCATATTTCAGAAGTTTCAGGGAGGACAATATATTCTTTTGGTAAAATGTGAACATAAAAAAAAGTATCATGTCAATAATGTTTTGGTCAGCAAGCTTGCCAGCGGATCATTTGGGGAATTTCCTTTGTTTGCACTGTGATGACTAAAAAGGGGAGGCCACAAATTCCCTAAAAGTAATAGTTTCACATTGGGCAAAACTTGGTGAGAGTTAAGTGACCAAATCAATATGACAAACTTATGTGTGCATTATATGTGAAGCTACAACCAGCAGCCAGTTAGCTTAGCTTAGCATAAAGACCTACATCAGAGGGAAACAACTTGGTTTTTAGTTATAACATGTTACAATCGAGAGCTTTCAAAGAGTTTATAGTTGGACTCCCCCCCCACCCCACCCCGATTCCAGTCTTTAAGGTAGATTAATTTTTCATTGTAAGTATAGAAGAATACAATGGAGGGAAAAAGGCAGCAGTGACATGTTGGGCACACACCCAGACAAGCAGAGGATGACTCAGAGGACAGAGTCACAGCTTATAGAACTCCAGTATTGCTAAATGATTTCCTCAGTGTGTATGCAGTTTGTTAGACTTGTATAAACACTGCATGGATAGCCGCTCCAACATCTGCAGTAGTAAGGCTGATGGTGACGCAGCCCAGCCAAGCAGCAGGCGGCAATCTCTTCCCAGAGACAATACACAAAGACGTGACCTTGCATGTCCCCATGACTCTAAATCCAAGCGCACACACACACACGCACGCACACACACACTATTAGCACATGACCCTGGGGAATTTCAAAGAAAACATATCTCCCAGAACTTCCCGCATTAGCCCAACTCCTCCCCTCTGCGTCCTCTCTGCCATCCTTCTCTCCTCGTCCCCTGAAGCCCTCGGCAGTCGGCACCGAGTAGTCCATCCTTACTCGCCAGCCATCCATCCTTTCCTTCTTTCATTCTTCCTCTCCCTTTGAACGGACAGGAAACTTTGAGACAACTTTTAGGAGACACGAGATGAAACCCACTCAAATGTGTGCAGCAATGATAAGAAGAAGAAAACAAATAGAAGTAACCAGCAGCTCCCCTGCATTCCCCCCCCCCCCCCCCGTCAACAAACAATGACGGCCCGCTTCCTGGAATTGATCCAAAAAGGGCTGCATCCCGGCAAAAAAAAAACTAAAAATGGAAGCAAAGTGCAAAGTCTGTCTGAGCAGTTACAATGGCCATGTGACACCGACGCATCCATTCCCTTTCTAAATGTTACAATACGAGTACATGTCCCACAGACAGTACCTCACTTCTAATCATATTGTATTTCAAAGGAGTATCTTTATGAACCTTTATTGTGACCTTAAAGCTTCACACCAGCTGATAAACAGAACAAAAAGCACTAGTTGAACTAGTTGTTTAGCTTAATAATAAATTGGACAGACATATCACGCTTTAGGTTTGACCTGCATTTTGTAGCAAGGGTCTCTGTAGTAATTCATAGTAACAGGAAGTTGCATATATGCCGCAAATCGTAAAGAAAGAAAGAAAGAAGTGTATTAACAGGCATGTCACTTTTGGAATGACAGTGAAATGCTGTATTTGCATTTGGTTTTGGTGGTCAGGTACCTCTTTTGTTCAGTTCTAATTACAGATAGAGCCTTTAATTACACTACTCGTGCTTCTCCCGACAACCATCTGTTCAATGGATGCTCCCGCTACTCCTCTGGGCTTAAATAAACGCACGGCGAAGCCTCAAGGTTTATTTACTGAACATAAAAATGCATGTGTGAATGCAAACACCCACATAACACACACACACACACACACAAACACACACAAAGACGTCACAGGCACAGCAAAGCAGAACCTCGGTCAAGCCAGCCGGCGCTTGAAATTGAATGCTAGTCTATTTGTCTGTGAGGTACGGGTGCTTGGATAGCCCCAAAGCACTAGATAGACAATAATTGTAATTTGTTGTAAAGTGTTCGTTATGAAATCCAATTGTAATTAAATCTGACGTTACTGGACTGTTTGTTTGTTTTTTAAGGGAGCTTGTAAAATACAAAATAATCAAGTAATAATATTTGATCTGTAATAAGAATATTTAATTCAGTGCTTAGCTAAAATGTACACTGGATTTCTGTGTAGGATAAACCCTGACTATGTCCATGTCAAGTTTCATGTGATGTTACTGTTTTTACAGTATTACCGTTTACAGTTTGAGAAAATTAAAGTCGGCTTTATTTGCAGATGTTCGGGATCAGGATTTTCTCGACCACGAGTAAAATCACATGACATCTGACAAAGTAAGGGTCATCCTGACCAATAAAGTTTTGTATAACCTCTTCAGGGTTTGTTTTATTTATAGTTAAAATATGAGGAAATACAAAATACCACTGTGTAATTTGAGCAAACCTTCCCTTTAACTTTCTCAACACCTGAACAGTAGAATCACATGAAATTAGACATGAACAAGTGAATGTTTAAGTATAACCACTCAAGGAATCCCTGAAATCAAAGTACAAATATGAGGAAAGTATGCATATGAATGTCATTTGAGCTGACATTTTCTCAAAAACTGTTTAGTAAAAGCACATGAAAATTGAGATGGCTATGGTCAGGGTCATCCTGAAAAGAAATCTTTGCTAACCAATAAAGGAAATGCTCTATTACAGACCAACATTATTATTTTACCTTTCGAGCATCTCTTTTTTTATGAAAAACAGTACACTAGTGCAACTTCAGATTTTATTACAATTGGATTTCATATAATGTACATCCTAAAAAAACATTTGACTTGTTATATCAAATTGAACAAATGATCGCTTAAATATAGGTGCTCTGTGCTTTTGGGCCTATCGCCCAAGTACCGTAACACCACGAATAGACAAGCATTACATTTCAAGCGCCGGGGCTGGCTTGACCGAAGTTTTGCAGATGACGGCTCGCTTGACCGCAGTCAACTTTCTACATACGTCAGTGGGGTGTTGTGTCTTTTTTTTTTTTTTTTTTTTGCACCGCAAGCCAGCCCAGAGCCTAGAGGGGGAACAAAAGTTATTTATCTTCTTTGAACATGCACTTGGCAAGAGTTTCATGCAAATGCGCAGCCACTCCATCAGCATTTATGAGTCTCATTCCACGTTTATCTCAATTCCTTTGAACAACAAGCATACAGTTGGTCTGTGAAGTGTGAAAAGATGTGGGGAAGAGTCCTCTGTCTGCCTTCATCTCAGCATCTGAATTGACAAGATGTCAGTGGAGACGATGCGCTGTAGCCACACCATTATTCCACCTGACTACCAGCCGTCTGCTGCAAGAAACCACAACCACAACAACAACAACAACTGCAAAGCAATCACCACAACAAAAGCCTTGGAAATGAGCAAAAAAACAATGACATGGGTGATAATTGAAGAAAAGAAGAAGAAAAAAGCTGCTGAGTAGCATGCATGTCTGGACGAGAGCGCAATCACCTTCTAATGTTAGACTGGAGTCCAAATAGACAAATGGGCTGAATGCAGACAATGGCCCTGTTGTCAGTCTGTTATCCATCCGCGCGCACAGGTCGCGTAAACACACCGCCACGCGCACGGACCCCGGCTCAGCCAATAGGGCGGCGGGGATATAACGCGGCGCGATTCATTGTGTGTACGAACGAGTTCAACAGTAATAGTGCGTCTCACATTGTGGCTTCTCCGCTGCGGATCAGTGACGTAGCAGTGGACGATTGAGTCGGGCAAACTACCCCAAAACTACGATGGGATGCATTTCATGAAAAGTGACACACAAAGAGTTACGCGTCGGCCGACTGCTCGTTTAGTAGCTCTCTGAGAAAAGGCTTTATATTATTCAAAGATGATGATTAAGTGTTGTTTTTTCTTAAAGTGTGGTCAAACCCCACCAACAAAAAGTAGTCGTTTCGCCCTCGTGGAATGGTTTTCAAAGGTTCTCAGAGTCTTCGTATCGTGACCGGGCGAGACAAGAGCATGAGGGGATAGTTCAGGCTCACAATAAAGTGCTTCAAATGCATCTGAATGCTACTAAACGCATCTCCCCCCCCCCCCCCCA
Source organism: Cyclopterus lumpus (assembly GCF_009769545.1). Lineage (NCBI taxonomy): Eukaryota > Metazoa > Chordata > Actinopteri > Perciformes > Cyclopteridae > Cyclopterus > Cyclopterus lumpus. The sequence goes on along the minus strand of NC_046966.1, from coordinate 8,058,312 downwards.
CACGCCCGGGACAGCGAACCCTATACGGTTGACGCAGTCAGGCGTCTCCGAACAATAGAGAACCTCAGTTGCGGCAACAAATGACACATTAAGTGTCAGGAGAAGAAGAAAAAACACAACAACAAACAAAAAACTCACCTCGTCCACTGTGAGTGGCATGCATATCCTGTACTCCTTCAGCAACATCTTCCGCCGTACGCGCGTCTCTCGTGTGCACTCACAATGTGTCAAAACCAGCCAAGTCAACGATCCCTCCGCCAGCCGACAGGATGTGTGTAATGTCTGGAGACGTGTCAGCGCATGTGGGGAGGATGGTCGAGCCCGGGTTAGGAAAGGCAGCCCGAGTTGAGGCTGAGTTCTCTCATTTGGACCTGCGGACACTGTCGCCGACTGGGAGCGATTCGGTCAGTAATGAGCTCGGTTTAAGGATCGTCCCCCCTCTTATCACGCTGAGGAGTCAAGCTCGGCGAACAGAGCCGAACAGAACCGGAACCTGTTGGGTGTAGGACTTCAAAATAAGAGTGTGAACCGTGTCACGTTCGAAAATGAAGAAGAAACAAAAATACACTTCAGATATCCCTGTAGACTAATGTAACACTAAACAGTGGTTAATACAAAATATTCAAAATATCATTTTACCAAATAATAATAGCCTGTGTCCAAGACATATCAACTGAAGCTGGCACCTGCCTGGGGCCTGAGATCCAGCGGCCCCCGAAAGCTAGGCTGCTTGTCGATTGTTTTATGGTAATTCAACCAACTGTATATTTGTTAGGTAGCCCTGAGTCAAAGCCTGGTTTTGGAAGCACACAATGTAAGATGTCCGCAATTAAGTTGTCTTCCAATCACATTACCACAAACTAAAATGGAGTATTATTTCAGTACCTACGACAGGCATTGGACTTTCTTGTAAATTGAAGGCAGTTACAGTACAGAGGGTAGGCTATGTGTAGGGCAGGTGGTGTAGATAGGCAGTAGGTCAATGCTGCATTTTTTTGTTGGCTTATAATGTATGTATTTGCTATAGGCTAATTGAGTAACTCAATGTATTTCATGTCAATTTCTTTTTCGGATGCGTGATAAAGCCCAATGCCGATGTTTTCAGGAATTATATTTGCTGATTGGTTTGAATTATGTCAAATAATGTACAGGTTAACAATTGAACATTTACTGTCTAGGAGCATTTTTTCAGTATCTTAGTCCTTGTCTTTGACCTTCTTCCTATTTGCATTTCATGAAAAGTGACACACAAAGAGTTACGCATCGGCCGACGTTTAGTAGCTCTCTGAGAAAAGGCTTTATATTATTAAAAGATGATAATTAAGTGTTGTTTTTCTTAAAGTGTGGTCAATCCCCACCAGAAAAAGTAGTCGTTTCGCCCTCGTGGAATGGTTTTCAAAGGTTCTCAGAGTCTTCGTATTGTGACCGGGCGAGACAAGACCATGAGGGGATAGTTCAGGTCTTTGACCTTCTTCCTATTTATCTATCTATCTATCTATCTATTTATCTATTCATCTATTCATCCATCCGTTATTGACTAACATTTTCAGTGTTTCTCCAATAACGAATGACAAATATTTTGAAAAGTGTTTGACCGGATGTGACACTGCCTTCTGCCAGGTAGCTAACCACACACTGCTTTTCTTTTCTTTTCTTTTCTTTTCTGTAACGTGTCGCTACAAATAAATTTCCAATTCGCTGATAAAGAAAATGCGAGTCCCGTGAACCCGCCCTGCTCAACCAATTCACACACCAAGGTTGCTGCCTTCAAAGTTATGAGGAGGAAACAAGTCCTTGAGCGGGCTGGAAGGCGACTCTCTCTCTCCGCTTTATCCGGTTCTTCTTCTACTACTTAAAGCAGCTTGCAGAGGCATCGGAAAATGTACGCGGCTTAACAGAACCCACCCCCCTCCCTCCCCTTCCGTCCCTCGGCTCGGCCCGCTGATATACATCGTGGTACTTGGTGGAAGTGTCGGTCGGCTTAACCGCAGCGCAGGAAACATCCCCCCCCCCCCCCCCCCCCCCCCCCCCCCCCCGCACATCTGTCTCACCCTTCCTTTCCGTCTCACATATAGCCTGTGCACACACACGGCAAAGAAGAAGAAGAAGAAAGCTTTGTTGTTGTTGTTGTTGTTGTTGTTGTTGTTGTTGTTGTTTCATGGACAAACTGTGAAATATTGTTCAGTCTCCAAATCAACCTCAATCTGTCTAAAAAATAAAGAAGCCCCTAAAACAAAAGCAAGAAAGAGGAATGTTAAACGGCCCACAAAGCAGACAGCGTGCGTTGTATTATTTACTACTTCAGTCGGGTGCACATGAAGGTGACAAATGAAGATGGCGTCTGCTGAAACGTTTGATCAAATGCCCTTTCTGTGAACGCACTCGGCTGGTGGGTCAAACACGTACTTCAGAGGACGGCAGAGTAGCCTGCATCTGTGATGAAGTCACTCAGAATTAGTCACACTTACTTTTGACAAAAAGTAGAGAGAGAGAGAAACACATTAAACAGTGTTAATGAAGGAGGTGGGGGTTGCATTGATGCCTTCATTGACACCTGTGATTTGTTTGGGTCTCAGCTAAATTCCCACTCATAATTCTGCATTGACAAACAGCACTTCGCACTGTCAGCACGCATTCAGCGTTTCCCCAAGAAGTATATTCATGCAGGGTGGCACTCCGAAACGCCATTTGAATTTAAACTCTCCACTTAATCCCCAAACTGGTGTGTGAGCAGCTCCTCAAAGCATGGTCACCAACATGTTGTACTGAGACTGGGATACGTGGAGACATAGTTTATAGAGTAATTACATAGACAGAAATAGAGCACATCTCTCCAAATGTAACAAGTTGTTTATGTTTGTAATATGAGTGGTAAATCACAAGACTGAGTGACAAATTTGATTAAATACATAATGTACACATTTCCTCAGGCAAACTGTTTTAAAGCTGATTCACTTGTCTCATTGACTGCTCGTCAGTCTTATATTGAGGTTTCCTCATTTGTGTTCTTCTAAAATGGTCTAACAATGCAGCACATTAAATGGGCATTGTAAATTAAATGAGTCATATTCATAATCAAATAATCTAAATGGTCCCCCATCGCTACAGCATAGCATGTAGCGTTATAACTTCTAGAGCTCAGGAAGCTATGACAAATAAGTTCACGAAAGAGACACATTTACCAGAAGAAAAAAAAGTGTGGTTTCAAATAGAAATACTAAACCTGATGACTTGTATTGCTATAGTGCTTGTTAGCATGTGGGCTAACAGGTGCAATAAACACTTATTGAGTTATCTTATCATATCAGTTATAGATAGCGAGCTATGCACATGGATATAGGCTGACATACAGCTTACTAGACCACATTAAATGACTTTATTGTCCATAAAGGCTTTCTGTACGCACACATAAGTTCAGTGACGTTTGTGTGGACGTCACTTATAAAAGGCTGAACTACGCGGCGGATTCTTAAAAATAGTGCGTAAACAATTTCAAGAAAGGGACAAAGAGGGAAAACCTCTTAAAAGCCGAGAGGTCCTTGCACATCTTTACTGAGAGATCATGAAACTGTCCATTTATTTTATAGACATGTTTTCTTCAATTAATAGGATGTTCCTCTTGTGGCCTGGGATATTTCATGGCACAAGGGTGGCTTTGTGCATTAAGTTTAATATGATGCACAACACAACACAAGGAACGTCTTTTTTGAAAATGTGAGACCTGTATTTCATTGATTTCATTGATAATCATGATGGTGATGATGGCTGCACGGTGGTGTAGTGGCTAGCACTGTAGCCTCACAGCAAGAGGGCCCCGGATTCACATCCCGCGTCTGGACAGTCCTTCTGTGTGGAGTTTGCATGTACTCCCCGTGTCAGCGTGGGCTTCCTCCCACAGTCCACAAAGACATGCAGGTTACTTGCACTCTAAATTGCCACGTGAATGTAAACGTGAGTGTGAGTGTGAACGTGAGTGTGAATGGTTGTCTGTCTCATGAGATGGGCGACCTGTCCAGGGTGAACCCTGCCTTCGCCCAATGTCAGCTGGCATCGGCTGCAGCAAACCTAAAAAGGATAAGTGGTTTGGATAATGGAATGGAATGCTGGTGATGATTTGAGGCTTCAATCAGTCTCCTTCAGCTGAACTCTTCCTGGTGTCAGAAACATTTGCTCAAAGCACACTGAGTGCCTCTGCAATCAGAGTTCTTGTGCCCTTTCCCTCACAATGGATCCAAGTTGTTTGTTGACAGTCTATGCTGAGCCTGCACTGGGATAAAACTGATTTTGGCTCAGGTCTTAAGGGCTTTTTCTGCCCCGCGTAGGAAAATCACTGACCCAAATCACTGAATCATGGGAGCCTTTCAAAGAACTGTGTGTGGACAGGAATGCACAACGCAGTCATTGAAGGGACACCTACTGGTGGACTGTTGTCATTGGACTGTGTCCATTCACATGCTCATGACCATGTTCATCCAAAAAGTTATTCTTTCCCCAGGAACATTTGATTGGAAAGGTGTTACACTTTCAAAAAGTGTTTGTGTTATTATCTTCCTCATTCTATTTTTTATTTATTGTCATCCTCCTCCTTCATCATTATCACTATCATTATTGCCAACACGAATCTGACGTTTTTAATTTTTGATTACAATGGAGTCACATGCATGAACGCAAAGCTCTCAGCTCAATTTGACAAAAAGCATACAGCCAAACCACATCTCCCAATGTCAGTGCTATAAGGAGCACAACATCTTTTTTGGGCCTTCTTTTGTATTTGTATGTCACTTTTTACACTTGCAGACCAAACAACAAAGAAAATTGTTGTCCCTCTTGAGCAATACAAAAGTACCCCTAGTTATTTCCAATGCTAAATATAGACTCATTTAGTTGGGCACTGCATTAAAAAAAGCCAGATTTTAAAATAGCACCTGCTCCAAATGAAAATGACTTACTGAATAGAAGGCTTAAAGTAGCTCCTTGAAGACGAAAGCCATTCGTTATTAAATGCAGTTTAGCGAAAACATTAAACTAGATGTCTAAAAATGTAAATCCCCTTGTTCAAACAAATTTAAACTGCAGAGTTTTCAACCCGCCATTATAAAAATATGTGTCATAATTGAAGGGCATTTATTACGTACATAATAGACTATAACCATGGTACAATCAGATTTAGTAACATGATAAAGTAATAGAAGATGATAGAAAGACATTTTGGTTCAATTGAAGAGGCTACGAAAAAGGAACCTATATTGTTTCTATATTATTATTATTATTTAGTTCAGAATATGATTGGCCTACAGTGTATTAATGTATTCAAATATTATATTTACTATTCATGTCCATTTACAGCTATCAAGGAACAACACTAATCCTGTGTTTCCGTTGTTTTGTTTGTATATACATAGAAAAGTATTTCATCAAGAACTTTTTACATAATGCATACTAAATGGACTGACCAGCGGAGTCGAGCAAAGAAGCCCTCGTTCTCGGCAGAAAGTTTGCATTTATAACGCCTTCCTAAAATATTCGGTGGAGGTCCTCACTGGGTCCTTCAGGCGCATCGGACAGCAATCTGGTACTCTCCTCTGATTGGTCGCCCACCTCTCGTTCCTTTGACAAGCACAATAGTGCTAGGCTAATTTCACAAGAAAAGAGAAACACCGTACATTACCCTAACCTGAACAGCACAAAGATGTCTGAGGAACTGGAAAGATCTGATGGGAAAATTGTGAAGATGGAGGTTGACTACAGTTCAACTGTAGATCAACGTCTCCCGGAATGCGAAAAAATGGCTAAAGTAAGTCTGAAGATGCCAGCGCCGGCTGAGTCATGGTGCATCAGTACCAGTGCGTTAGCATTTAAGCTAACGTCGACGTTTCTTTTAGCACTGCCAGGAAACACTCCTACAACCAAAATATTGACCGTAAATTACTCCTGAATGTATTTTTTATAAACTTGACTTCCACACATTTCAGATACCCCTTTATCGCAACATGCGCTTTCGTACATGCACTTCTTTTTTATATTAGGCTCGCTAGCATGCTAGTAGTCTTAGCGGTCAAGTCATTGGCAACATCATAAGCTAACTTGTTAGCCAGGCAAAGTGCCTTTAATTCAGTGTTGTTTCAAAAACAGTCATTCATATTTGTCTTTTGTAACAAGTGTTACCAACTCCAAGCGTATGTGTTTTTTCTGTTGCAGGAGGGCAAGCTGCAGGAGGCTATTGAGAGCTTGTTGTCATTGGAGAAGCAAACCAGAACGGTACGTTGTACACAGTCCAACTGATTTCGCTTACTTCCATTCTCTTGTGGTAAATCCAACATCTGGGCGATTGAGCCCCACATGTGAATGCCATTAATTCATTCGATTCCTGATATGAGTTAGTATTATTTCTCAGCCTTAGCCAAAACACTATTATTTGCTAAACCTTCGTCATTGTCAGTCAGCTCTAATGTCCAAGTAAATGTGAACACATACCAGGAATCTTGACAAATGTACTTTGTTGTTGTATATTTTGATAGAACATCCGATTTCTTTTTTTCTGAAAACATGACAATCTGGAGCTCTGCTTTTCTGACATGTTATTGTTGTGTGTCTTGTTTTAATTATGTGCCTTCAACCCCTGCTCAGGCCTCAGACATGGTGTCCACTTCCAGAATCCTTGTGGCTGTGGTCCAGATGTGTTATGAAGCCAAGGACTGGGATGCACTGAATGAAAACATCATGTTGCTCACCAAAAGGAGGAGTCAGCTAAAACAGGTCAGATACTTCTTTGTTCCTGATGGCTCTTTGCTACTAGTTGTCTCCAAACATATTTGTATTAGTCTAAAAGTATGAAAATAAGTGTTTGTGATCCATTAAGCCACACTACTGACTATTTAAATTACCCACTAACGAACACTGTTGTTTGTAGTCAAGATATCAAGCACACCTTGTACACTCTGCAATATTGACCGTAGTATATTTTGTCGCCTTGGATTCCTGTTTTGAATTACTGTCTTTTGAATGGAAAATAAACTTTTTGGGAAAGTACGCACACCTTGCAGCTTCTTTGTCAAGCTCTAAGGACGACTAAATCTAGTTTTGTTTTGCTCTTTGCTCTTTTTTTTTTCTTTTTTTTTAATCAGGCTGTCGCCAAGATGGTGCAAGAATGCTACAAGTATGTGGATACTGTGACTGATCCGCCCATCAAGCTGAGACTCATCGACACTCTTCGCACCGTGACTGCTGGCAAGGTCTGAATGTTAAAACAAAGCTGTATACTAGAGACTAACAGAAAGTTGTATAGATGTAAGCAGTTGTCAAATTAAGTACTGCACGCCACTAAGTGCCAGATGTGGGGGAGCTTGAAAGTCAAAGGTTAACTCGGATGCAAATGTCCTCAGGTATATAAAGTGTAGGTTGTAATAACTAATGCATGACCATTACATTCAAGACATAAGTCATGTCTTCCTCTCTAATACACTAAACATGTCCTCCTCATAGATCTATGTGGAGATTGAGCGTGCCAGGTTGACGAAGACCTTGGCCAATATCAAGGAGCAGAGCGGAGAGGTCAAAGAGGCAGCTGCCATTCTTCAGGAGCTGCAGGTAAGAGACGGTTGGCCTTTATTCTAGGATGAAGAAAATGTTGTGCAGTTGTTTTGGTGACAAATAAGGGCACATCTATACTTTAAGATGTTTTAAATAATTTGATCATATGTGATCTCTTTGTCACCACATTGCTAAAGGGGGAACAATACACAAACTACTGTAAGTGAAAGGGAAGTTGTATGGCCTGTTTGGAAAGTCCTTAATGTATTTATTTGTTTTGTCTCAGGTGGAGACATATGGCTCCATGGCGAAAAAGGAAAAGGTGGAGTTCATCTTGGAGCAGATGAGGCTTTGCATTGCAGTCAAGGATTATGTTCGCACCCAGATCATCAGCAAGAAGATAAACACCAAATTTTTCAAAGAGGAGGGCAATGAGGTAAGAGAAGGAAGCCAGAACTTGAGCGCTAACAACATGCTGCAATGTGTTGTACCAGAACACTAACTTTACCATTTTGCCGAATAAACAACTCAGGAGGCCAAGCTGAAGTACTACAACCTGATGATTCATGTAGACCAGCACGAGGGCTCCTACCTGTCTATCTGCAAACACTACCGGGCCATCTATGACACCCCCTGCATCTTGGAGGACAGCAGCAAGTGGCAACAGGTACATGGGCCTCCTCTCATGGCCCCACTTTATTAAATGTATACATTTAAAATTGTATTCTTGTAGTTAATTTGTGTTTGTTTTTTTCTTCTGTCCTGGTGTGTTTCAAATTAACTGCTGATATTCCCTTTTTGATAAATGCTTACAATTAAATGTAATGCAGTAACAGTAGGGATTGTGCTGTATGCTTTTTTCTTAATGTTACCTTATTGCTGCAGCACAGTACCACGTTTGCAGAAAAATGTTTTGAAATACAATAGATTGCTGTACAAACCCTGTCTTAGACTTAATGAGTTATTTATATTGGTCCTGAAATCTAGACCTTTGCACAAACTATACTTATCAGAACATTACTCTGAGCGTATACCCAGCTTATGAACATACTTTTGATTTTGGCTCTTTTCTATGATCAGTGACAGTCTCAGCATAGTTTGCAATAATAACAATAAATACAACACTATATACCCTATATACCTATATACAAAACTTTACTTTGCTTGTTGCCATTGGGTTGCTCTGAAAAAGCCATGAATGCATTTGTCTTTCAGGCCCTGAAGAGTGTGGTGCTGTACGTGATTCTTTCCCCTTACGACAACGAGCAGTCGGACCTCGTTCACAGAATCAGTGAAGATAAGAAACTGGAAGAAATTCCGAAGTACAAGTAAGAGAAACTTTGTGCTCCCTTGCCTGTCGGCATCACCCAGAAAAACAAACAAACGGCCCTCAAACCGTGTGGGTCCCAATTACTTTGTTCTCTGTATGCAGTTACAGCACGTCAGCAACTAGACCAATAATCAACTGTACAACATATATCGGTCACGCCGTGTCTGCAGATGTTGAAATGTGGCCAACAGATTGATTTCCTGACACATACTTTATATGCATGTAGCGAGACAACCTTTTGTAAATGCAGGAATTCTCACGATGTTCCTCTGTCATTCCTAGGGACCTTCTGAAACAGTTCACCACTATGGAGCTGATGCGCTGGGCCGCCCTGGTGGAGGATTATGGGAAGGAGCTGAGAGAGGGCTCACCTGACAGTCCTGCCACAGACGTCTTCGCTTCTTCAGAAGAAGGGGAGAGTAGGTGGAAGGACCTGAAGAACAGAGTGGTGGAGCATGTAAGTCACACAGTCAAGTGTAGGCTCCTCACAGTTGCAGCTGATGTGTACATAGTGAGATGGGTTTGATGATGATTTGTTAACGCTTGGCCGCAAGGAAACGTCTAATCAAAAGAAGTGATTTTCAACTGCCTTCTTGAAAAACTTGTCCCGAACTAAGCTAGCACATTTAAACCAGTGATTAATAATAAAGAAGCATATTATTGTCAACAAAAAAATTGGAAGTTGCTCTATATGTGTGGACGTTGCGAATTAGGCCTTATTTATTTGTATTAAAATTGTTTTTTAAAAGTCTGGGCAGCAAAAATAACACATGAAAAGCTATTTTAGCAATTTGGATCCAACCCACATTTGGAGGTGGTTTTAAATGAGATTCCAATCCGACTTCTGAAGATGCGTCTCAGTCCGGAAGTCAGTTGAACGTCGGGGACAGCAGAAGTCCGTGGACAGATGTGTGTAGACGAGCCTCCTCCGTCACTGAGTTTCTCTGGGCCCTGGTTTAGAACGCATGTTTAGTTGAAATGCTGAGTTACTGTCAGAATCTAACTCTTAGTTGGATATTAGTTTGTTAACTGGGAAAATCTTTTTTTGCGTTGTCAGTCATTTCTTTGTAGAGAAAAGTGGGCGACATGTAGTCCATGTTTTAAATCAGTGACTATGTTGAAATTAACTACGTTTTATGTCCCCGGCAGAATTAAGCTGAACAAATATATCTAAAATGTAATGTAGGCTATGACCTAGATTCCACCACTTTTATCATCCATTTAGGATATGTAAGTCTGGTTAAAGATGAATTACCAGACAACACGGAATAAAACTTTTTTGTGTTAACTTATTGACACTTTACCCGCTCTGACTTAAATGATATGGATGATGATAAATGTTCACGTTTATAATTTTTTTTAAACTCAAATTGATTCATCTAAGTGGATGTACATCAAATTGGATTAAATGGAGTAAAATGACCAGTAGAAGTGCAATTCAAGCCAAATGGTATGATGTTGATATTGAAGCTCTGTGCAGATTCATTGGCTAAACTAGCAGACTGTTATGTGCATTATAAAAGTGCGCTCAAATTGAATTAGTTATGGATGGTTGGATTTCAGCTATAACTACGTGTTGCTGGGACCTGAATGCACCTCTGTTCTAACCTGATATACTTATATACATATTATATTCTGCTGCAGATATGTATATTAATGAAATTCTTCCTTTCCCCCCCCCACCAGAACATCAGAATAATGGCCAAATATTACACCAGAATCACAATGAAAAGGATGGCTGGACTCCTTGACCTCTCTATTGACGTAAGCCCATTTGACTAATTAGCTGTCTTTAATTCAGCCAACTTGGTTTGGTCTCACTGAAAATTATTTTTAGAGGTAGCTATAGAGTATGTTGTCAAGCCGCTTAGAGTAAAAATATATATTATATTTGTTACTTTTACATACAGTAGATATATCCATGTGTGAAGGTGGCTATAGTACAAAATGACATGCAATGGTGTAGTGCAGTTATGGATCAGTAATTAAGTAAAGGTGAGAAACATTTGAGTCCAGGGTTTTGGATGTTTGTATTAAAGAAAGTCTAACGTGATGTCTGTCTGCTCAAATATTTCACCAGGAATCTGAGGAGTTCCTCTCCAGCCTAGTTGTAAACAAGACCATCTATGCCAAGGTCGACAGGCTGGCTGGCATCATCAACTTTCAGAGGCCTAAAGACCCCAACGACCTGCTCAACGACTGGTCGCACAAACTCAACTCCCTCATGTCTCTGGTCACCAAGACCACGCATCTCATTGCCAAGGAGGAGATGATCCACAACCTGCAGTGAAACATAACATTGAGCGTTATTTTCTGTTTTGGTTCATATTTGTTTGTTTTGTTTCCTTCTGTGCGAATGTTTTTGAATAAACAGTACATAAGCGGACTGTGAATGCAGGGTTAATCCAATGTCGTAACATTTAAGATAAATCTGCAGCACCCCAACTATGTTCATTTTTTACTTTCCAGTAAAACCTTGAGAATAAAAACACATGAGCACCTCCCTTCTTCTCGGTGACTGGATCTTATATGTGCTTCCCATTGCCATTTAATGGATACTAAACTGTAGTTTCATATTCATTGCTGTATGAAAACCAGGCTAAAAACTATTTTTGTATGCGTAGCAATGTAAACACAACCTCACATATGGTTAACAGTGTAGGTTTTAAATGATCTTTAACCGGTCCGGTGTACGATCTAAGGACACATGTTAAGCTTCTTATAAGCATCACATCATTCACGTGTTTTCTGTCTAAAGGATTATTAGTGGAAATACAGTAATGTGAAACGAAAATGGGTTTCCGTGTCAGTATGTGAGATAGTTTAGTCCCATTTAATGAGACTTAGAGAAATCTTCTCTTTTAGTTTTGTTCAACAAAAATTGAGACACTTGAGATGGTGAAATTAAGATGTTTGCAAATTGTAATCCAATACGGTTCACTGCAAGAATATCTGCAGCTAAGATATTCTACAATTTCAATCTGCATATTGTCTTGTACTTTTGGTGTCTGAAACATCTCAGTGCCCTCTTCTTCTACACCAGTTAATTAGATAATAAGGAGAGCCCATTCTAACTGACTCTTCTGACAGCTTGTGGACATATTATTGTTTTTTTCTTTCATTTTGCATCTGCACATTCTTACCATACAGCCCTGCATAACGTGTAACCTCATGCCTGACGAGTTTGGAGCCAGAACAACTCGCTCCATAGTACACCTGAAATTCTATTTTATTGGATAAGATAAGATAAGATAAGATAAGATAATCCTTTATTAGTCCCTCAGTGGGGAAATTACAGGATTACAGCAGCATTGCTCACAGTAATAAGTAAAACAAGTAGTATAATAACAGAAATAAGATAAAAGAGTAAAAAACAAGAATATTATATATACAGACGGAGTAGAAATAGAATAAAGTGTATAAAATAAATTTAAATTTTTTTTAAAGTACTTAAACGTATTAGTATTGCACAACTGGGCTAAAGTAAGTGCTGTTCAGTGCGAAGTCCAAAGTGTTCAAGTGTTTGTGGCCTACTGGGATGCACACGTTAATAGCATTATGATGTTATTTAGAATGGATATCCCAGTTTATTGTACAAACTTAAACTAAAGAGGATTTAAGTGAAACAAAACAAAACAATTTAGAAATACTTGGAAGATCCTGGCCACCGTAAAAATGTCTCCTCCAACAGATGTGGCAGTAGGATGCTCTGGGAAAGCAGTGCCATTCACTGACCATGACGCCGAAGGGGAAGCCAGGCAGGAAATTACATCACTAGCGTGATCATTCTCAGTGAGAAAAAAAGAAAAGAAAAAGTTTGGTGGAAATATGAAACCTCTTTTATAAGTGTAAATACATTCCTTTGAATTAAGAACTTGAAATAGAGTATTGCCTTCATTGTGTTAGCTGCTTGTTTTCTTTTCAGATCTAAACAATGCATATGATCTTAATTAAATCATAAATAGTATTTATGTTTTACTACAGTGATGGCACACCTTTGGACACACCAATAGGCCCTTTCTGACTTGTCAATGCAGGATAAACACAGGTGTAATTATAACATTAATTATGGCCGTGTTCCATTTAGGTGGACCCTGGTATGTGTGCACTGGCTCACTGGAAGAACTGTTACTACCTACAAAGAATGTTTCATTGTATGATCTATTGTGTTGTGTTGTAATAGTAGTGTAACTGCTGAGCAACTATAACAACTAAATATTTTGGATGGTACAGTACAAAAATGCTGGGGGAAAAAAAGAAAGTGTTTGGCTCTGCAAACACAGGAACAATTAATGACAATAATACAGCTGTATTCCAATAAGGTGGTTAGTTCCAGCTACCGGTATTGCATAAGTTACCACAGGAATAGAGCGGTCATCAATGTTATTATTTACACCCAGGCGTTGCCGCTGACAGGTTTAAAATAAGTCTAAAATGGATCTTAATGTGGAACAGATTGAGTATCAATCACAATGTAAGATCTCCTAAATTATAGCAGATTGTGATAAATATTTTCAGACTGTCCACACTTGCTTTCTCCAAAGGAAACAGCCACACCTGCTCTTATTACCAACAGACATTTATTTTTATTTCTTTGTTCTACAGTTTTTAATGTGTCAATTTAACATGCAGCTGGAATCCTCATTGTTTGGAACATTTCTAATTCCTCACATAGTTTGAATCCTGCATACCTTACGCATCATAATAGTCATGCGCATTGAGTGATTGTAGTTTTACTTAATATTTGTTTCACTCTCACTGATTCTCTTTTGTCTTTGCTCTGAAATATTGTCTTACTATTTAGTAAGGATTTTTTTGATACCTTTGAATTGCATTGAGCAGTCAGGATGATGCCAGCCAAAGCTCTCCAGTTGTGCTATAATACAAACTCGCACTGCCGATGGCCTCCAGTGTGGAGTTTAATAAGCCTGATGATGACTGGATGGATGAAAATCCCCTCATAGCAAAGACGGTCAACAGTATCATTCTCTTTTGTTGGTTAGCATGTTTTGAATCAGAAACATAAAACAAGGTTTGGCTCAAGCTATATTGCTGCATTTCTTTTAGTTCCCATGCCATGGGAAGCCAGAGTAGCTGAGTGGCAAATGCGTGATCAGAGCCAAATGGCTCACGTTTGTGTTTTTCATGCCTTTATACAAATATACAAGTGAATAAGTACAAATGAAGTGGCTTTTTAAAAAAATGCTCCCTGTTATGGAGAATTAAAAACAAGGTCACATTTGAACTTAACGTAATTTTAACGTGAATAGCTACCACAAGTTATATGTTTGAAAGGAATTATTTCAGAAACATTTGTACACGAACGCTTTTTTTGACAAGGAAGGCCACACACACACGCACGCGCGCACCAACACACAGTCCTCTCAACCTTCAGATCAGCACATCCCACTATGCTTTGCGATGGTCTGACAAGTGGATCCAAGATGGCGTAGAAAGTAAAGCTAGGTAAGTGTTGACTTCCCATTTTCAGCCCTTTCAGTTGTCTTTTTCACCGCAAAGCCACTGACATAAACCCCCTCCACGAATCAATATGGTAACGACGAATGCTTTGAGTTCATGCAAGGATAGCAACACGACGTCGTGTGAATTATATTCGCCTAAACACCGTGGCGAAATTACAGGCCCGAACCCGTTTTGTTTCGGCGAAGCTAGCTAGCTAGCTCGCTAGCTCGCTCGCTAACGTTAACAAACCTGCCAGCTATTCTTGTAGTGAGCTTCCCAGTTTGGTGCCAAGAAAGGCCGTGTTTTGGCTGGCGAGCTAACGGTTAGATGCGCGTACTCTGCTTGGTGGCAACACTGTTTACCCCGTGCGAACGGCAAGTTAACCAACATTTGTGGGGGCATTTTTTTTTTCAGGGCTTTGTAGCGCTGCCGTCATCGCTCCGACTTGCAACACTCATGTCAAGTTCAGTAGACAAACAACAGCTCACGTTTTAACTCCCAACGTTACCTCCTGGAAAGACACAACGAGTCGTTTTCAACGTGTGTGATCGCTCTCTCTCTCTCGATATTTACCAATTGGACTTTGGGAAATGTGCAAGTTTCAGGTCGTCTGCACATTGCTGCTCACGATATGGTCAAGCCAACGTTGTGTCGGGATTAAAGCGATCGATGCTCTTTTACAACTATCTCGAGCTATACATTAGCTTTCTCGACCACTGTACTGCAGGCGAAGCTGTAGCCTCTGTAGTAGAATACCACGACTGGACACAAAAAAAAAAACAAGTCAGGTGTCCACCCACTGTATCCCGCCAAACTATTTGTTGTTGCCCCCATGATGTGTCTGGCTTGCAAGCACTAACATTAGGTAACAGCTATTCTGACTGTTCAAATTAGCAGTGTTAAACTGGCATAGGTTTTAAAATAACCTCTGATAATTGGAGAAGGCACTGCGTTAAAACCATTGACATGTTTGGTTTCATCTTGGACGCTATTTTCTATTTCCCAGCAACAGACCTAGTTTGCTGGCCCAAGCGACATTCAACTCTTGTTTTACAGGCCACCCACACTTGTACAACATTTGCTAACTAGATTCTAATGATTACGTTGTCCTGTTGTGTTGTAAAATAGGGACATTAGAGTATGTGACTGACAATAATGCCATGAGATGACTACCTCTTTATGTGGAGTATATGTGCCAGCTATGGTTTTGACATTAATCAAGTACGATCTATACGTTTCCCTGAATGCTCAGTCCGAAAGTCAGTTGAACGTCGGGGACAGCAGAAGTCCCCGATTGGCAACAATTGTTTTTTGTTTAAAATGCTCAAGAAAAGCTATATGTGTTATGGTGCAGATGCTAACATGATTGGCCAGTCACCATATATGTGCATAGTATACAAGCATACATTATCATACAGCCTACTCATAACATAAAGTAGTGTTCCTCATCTGAATCTTGCATGTTTAGAGGAAGTGAACTCAACAGCAGTTCACTTTTTAGAAGAGTAGATGAGCTTGTGGAGAGAACTATAACATGTTGTGAGATACTTTACATCAAACACTTCAGTGTAAACTGTTTGGGACATGCATTTTTTCATGCCAAGTTTGCACTAACTCATGTTGTGTCTGTCTGAGGAGATGGACATTGCTGTGCTGTCTTTAGCTACATTGGATTTTAGGGGTGAAAATATTGCAAATTGAAATATTATATTGGCATCAGTGTTAATTCTTTGTTGAATAAAAACAGTTGATAACTGTTATTAAACACTAACTTCAGATTTAGTCTGCCATGTACTGTACATTAGCTAGAGAATATGTCTATATGTTATGGTTCTAAGGGACAAGAACCAGCTGACTCGGAGGCAGAAGAAGTAACTATCTGAAAAACTTAGTCGGTCAATATGCTTTTCATTGCAAAAATAACGCCAAGGTGACAGATGGACTCAATTTTTCCCTCTTCTCGCATTGCAAGTTATGACACATGTAATGCAATATGAATGTTCTTTCATGAAAAGCCAGTTCTCTACCAGGTTGGGGATATTATCAGTTTTTTATACTGCTAATGCAGCTTTAAGATATATACCTCATAGCTGTCTGCTGTCTCAATTTCACAGACAGCTGTCACAAATATACCCCAAAATACTGGGCCACAGGCCACACATTCACTGTTCCTTTTGAGCCAGTCCAGACTGTGGCGAGGGCCAGGATGGAAATTTAGCATCAGCTAATTGTTGTGGAATTTTAATTGGCAACCCTGCCAACTTGGCACATAATAACTATAATGGGGCTTTCAAAGCAGCATTTTGTTATAGAGGGTGTTTTTCTGCCAGCACGAGATAAGCTGCAATGCCAATGGTGAACCCATTAAGGTGGACTATACTATCAGCGATATACAAGGTTGAGCATTTGCTGCCCTGGTGTTCCAAGCAGGTCATGGTGTACCATCCCTATCCAGATCTGTACTGGTTGGTGTGAAGGAGGGCATGCTGCTGCTTGTAATCTCAGACTGAGGTTTAGATTCTTAAATGCTTGGCTAGGCATCAAAGTAATATTGGTTGGCCCACAGAGACTCAAGGTGGGCATTGTACAGTATATGCCTGTAATAGTTATCTTGCATCAACAATAGGTTAACACATTTTGAAACTCAGTATTTAAGAAAAGGGAAATCATCCCCTTTAAGACCAAACCACCAACCTGGGCTTTTGTGTTTGTGTTTGTTGTTCATGACCCTTCTTCCAACCAAGGTTTACCATGGGCCAGACACTGCTTGGTGTCGGTATGTAAGGGTGAATACAGGTTTCTGCAGTATTGAACTAGAGATCATAGTGCAATGCTTAGTAGGCTAGATTCCTCTGCATCTATTGAATACTGCTTTGGTACCTACACAGGTGTGGATGCTACTTATTTGTAACACTTTGGGGCGCACTTAGCTTTTTGTTACATCATTTGATTGCCCTGCTGCTACGAGTAATAATAAGCTTGGATGCTTGTTCTTAGACATATTACAATTCTTGACATTTCCTAGAGTTGATTTTAAGTGGAGGTTTGTCTGTTGACTGCAGAAAGCTGCATAAGTGTTTTCACTTGTTAAAAACTGGAGACGATTGCATTGTTTTTTATGAAATTAATTTTGACCCTCCTACTAGGTCTGGCTTAATCTGCAGAAAAGTAGCTAAATGTTGTAGCCTGCCACCACAACCAGCCTCCTCCTCCACATAGACCCAAATACTACTTACACTTGATTGAGTTTGTGCTTAGATGTAAACTTATTAGCAACACATACTCCTGTAAACAAAAGAAGATGAAGGCAGGTGCACTCCAGAGGATGCTGCTGGGCCAACATGGCCTGTTGTTGGCTTTGCAAACATTGATTGTAAAAACTTGTTGTGATTGACTACCTGCTAAACTGAGAATGTGTCTGATGTCTTTTGTGTGTCCAGGCTTTTACAAGTTCTTTCTTTGCTCTATTTTGACATTCATTTATTTTAATGACCATGGGATTGTACTTACATCTTACTCTTTTTACATTGAATACATACCCTTTGTAGACATTTAAAGAGGAAAGCATGGGGGGGGAAAAAAGAGAGTATACTACTTATGACTGAAATAGAGCACTATGGGGATGAAGTATTTTTGTAGGCCAACCTGGGAGTTTTCATTGCACTGCTTCCTCAACAAAAAGCTAATGAAAATGTTATATTGGATTTAGAATTACTGCAAAAAAATAAGCTGTGGCAAACAAACTTTTATGATACGTACACGTTAAAAATAAATATATTAAAAAAATAAACATTGACTTTGAGACGAGGGAGCTGAAATGCTAACTCATTTCAAAATGTTGGGTGTCACGCTATATACACCTTTTGTGTGGATCCACATTTGGACAAGAATTCCGCCCAGACCTGTTGGCACGAACATTTTGATGTGTCTAAATATACTAGTGTCATCAGAGCATGTGATGTGGGCAGGATATATTATCTAAACTATAGAAGCTGTGTAGAGGCATGAGTAGATGTTCTGAATTATAATCCGCATCATTGGCATATAAATGGTGTTGACCGTTTGGCTCTGAGTATGAAGTGTCACAACACACTCATTTCCTTCAGCTTACTGTCCAGTACACTATATTGTCTAGGCTTAACATTTGTATTATCAATTATGATAATGCCCTTAGTCCAAGCAGTCAGATGACGCTAGACAGTTGACTGTATTGGTTTTGGTTTTGGAGATTAGGATGATAAAGTATGTCTCACACAGAGGTCCCCACCCTTTTTTGTGACATGGACCGGTTTCGTATAAGACAATAATAAAATTATATGACATACAAATACAACTCACCATTACGCTGAATTAGTGAGAGCCCTGAGCTTGTTTCTCTGCAACAAGCCGGTCCCATCTTGGGGTAATGGGAGACAATGACACCCAAAGTATGTTGTTCATGTCCAGTCTACTCCTTAACATAGTTGTGGTCGCTGTCACTGCAGAAAAACCCGCTTCACAAAGACAGGATGTTGGAAATGGAAGCAGGGCTTTTTTTGGCAATCTCGGGATATTCTGCCTTGATTTTAATACAGAAAGACCAGCAGAGTTGTTGTCTGAAATGTACTTTTAAGGACACCATCAGTCACTCATTTTTGCTAGCTTATGGGTTTCATTTTGAGGTAACGTATCACGTGACCTCTTGACACAGAGGGATGTATTTTTTTCAAAATAATTTTTTTTTCTGACCTTGATAATCAATCAAAATGTTTTTCATTCATTCTTTCTGTGCGGCCAGGTACCAAAGGGCCGCTGCTTTAGCCCTCATGTGATCATTTCTCTCTCAGCTTGTTGCATATGTATTTAAATGTACACTGAGTGAGCAGAGGCCTAGAATAAAACAGGAGAGGAACCTTTAGGAACCTCACAATTCGATTCACAGGACTACGATGCAATTTATAAAACGATTATCGATTTTTCGATGCATAACATTCTTGGATTTCTATACATGATTTATTTGTTTCTCACTGACTGACTATTTTTAGAACACATCATATTTGTTATTAATTAAAAGACAATATATTTTATTAATACAATATTAGTACCAAATAGGAAGATGTGTCAACATTGTCCAGCATATTTCCCAGGATCACAAAGAGAACCAACAAGAAAAATAAATACAATTGTGCCTGTAGCTCCACCCCTTGCTCTAAAAACACAGACTTCAGCATGTCTGAATCACTTGAAAAAAAGCTGGCCATATTCACAAATATATATAATATAGACATCTTTCAACCAAATCCTCCTGTTATGGGCAAGGAGCATTCTGCACCAGCTCTCATGAAAAAATACTTATTTCTTTGGAACATGTGGTAAAACATTGGATTGTATCCATCGCACAGCCAGCCTCATCAAAACTAGCTAGCATTTAGCATAGTTTAGAACGTAAACAAGACGCACGTGTGTTACACCTGCCGGGGGCCTGATTTATTTTGATTAATAATGAGATCCTGATTATGTATCAATATTATTCATTGATTTAGGAACAACATATTTGTATTGCACTTTCAAATTTAAATATACAACACTGCAGCGTAATAAAGTGTATGCATTTTTAGTTGTATTTCAATACAGAAAAATTTAGGATTTTTCACGCTAAATGTTGTAGAATACATTGTATAGTTAAATGCACCAATCTGGTGCACGTTGAGAGCGAAAATCAAGAAGCTAGATACATTTTTATACTTAATCATAAACGCATTTAAGGAAATGAAAGGTGGCAAAAACACAAAGTATGTTTAACGAGACTTGCTTTCACGACGGGTTGGGTGTGTTGCTGACAAACCCCTAGAACCGAGGACAGCTCGCTCCGGTTGACAGTCGCGCCAGAAGCCCGTCGCGCCAGAAAGCCCGTCCCTCCCCCGCAGGGAGAGAGTGCAGCGAGCACAGGTCCAGTCAAGCAGTGACATAAAGCTCACGGTCGGAGTCGTGAGCCTTTCCAAACAGACCTGCTAGAGCCAGTCGCTGCGCACATTGAGGAATTGCAACAAGCCAGCTGTAGGGTGCGCACATAGTGACATGGCGGCTCCACAAAAGTGAAGCAGAAGCATCTCGATCATGCTTAATGTTCGATTGATAGTGCAACCCTAACCCATGAGACCAGCAGGGAGGAAAATCCCTTTTCAAGTTAGAATTTTATTTAGCAAATGATAACATTGACCGTCATTTTCCGTAGATTCTGCTCATCTTGTTCTTAAATAGTCTCAATGGAGAAGAAGTATTAACAAGATCAAAGATACATAGAGGGGAACCCTCTCTCTGTTTCTCTGATCTTCCCCTTTTTCAACATTTCACTCTCTACTCTGGAGGACAATGTAGTTACTATTAGTTCATTTCCTGTAAATTCCCTCTTGAAACATCTGTGGAAGGTTTTGAGGGTTCATGTTATAGAGGTGTGAAAAAACAATTGGACTGAAGGCATTAAAGGATTTACATAATTGTATACAGTAATTAAAGTACTCCAAAAATATGCAATGGGGTTCAAGACATTTCAGTCAGATGCAGAAATGACTTGGTCATTACATGTCAAGTTTGAGTTGGAAAGTGAAGCAAAACAAATGGGATGTGTTTCACCAATAGTTGTGTGGGTGTACTGTAGGTTTTATTTCCTCAGATTGTATAAACCTGATATGTTGTCAAATAGTCAGTATGGTCCTGACCTATTTGCATGTCTCCTGTTAAACTAGAACCTAACATACAGCCAGTGAGCATGCTGAAGGTAACAAGAAGTAAACGGTCTAACTCACTGACGTATGCACTGCAATGCCATGGAGAGAAAAGAAAGGCTTGTGGGAATGAGAAAAGGTGTAAATGTCCCAGTTTTAGATTGATATATCACATGTTGACCACTTTTTCTGAGCCTTGGTTGACAGTTGTTATTTCAGTTTCCTGTGGTAAAAAAGAAAGATCCTTAAAGACTATTGTGATGTTTTCTGTAGTGCAGAGTCCTAGAGTTGTATGTATAATCCCTGGTGAGAGGCGTGTCAGTCTTGAAACGGTTTCAGGGAGCTCTCTTAATTTTCAATATAGGCTAAAGAACATATTTTTTGTGGCATTATTTAAGGCATGGAGCACCTGCAAAATGTTGCTGAACTTGAAGTGCAATTACAGATTACAGCACCTGTTTGGCTTGTTATGGTGGTGTAGTATTATAATGTTCTTAAACAAAAGAAATGCAGCCAAATAAGTAGTGTCTAAGAATGGATGTACATTTAGTTTTTTTTGTTTGATAGCAATCATTTAAGGGTTATTTGAGTGCTATACTGCTACTTTGCAGACATGACAAGCACCGCTTCCTTCACCCAGTACATCTGCAAAGTCTGTCACTTTTAATGTGAGTGGCAGTGGCTGATTGATAAAAATGAGGATGCGTATTGTTTGTATTGTCCGACTCGGCTGCAGAAAAGATGTTCATCCTGTGTCTTTCTTGCTTGTCTTTTTCTGACTCCAGACGTTTTGTCCCTGAGTCATGCGGACAGGAGAGCGGAGAAGTCATGTGAAGAAGCCAGCAGATCGTTAGTCAGGCGGGAGTACGAGGCGGCAGTCAGCCACAGCACGGATGCCCTGGTGGTGCTTGCACCGCAAGTCGCACCTTCCGGTGCTCCTGTCCCATCGAGCCCTCCATCCCTTGTTGCTGCCGCCGGACCCCTCCGCAGCCGTGCCCTGCTCTATCGAATTGCTGCCTTCTTACAGCTGGTGAGGACAGTGGCTGTTGCTAGGGCAGTGTGGTTGCTGCCCTAGCAAGCATACAACCTATAGTTTTTGTTGATCACGCTTTGCCTTTCTCCCATTTTGCTTTGTGGCTCTGAAATTATTTACATTTTCTTAACATAACAGTCAACAACAATTATTGTGGGGGTATTTATTAGTCTTGTGGGCTGATCATTGTGCTCTAAATCCACTGTTGTACTTCTAATCACTTGGTAAATTACCAAGAAAAGAATGTTAGAAATGAAGGACAATACTTACTTACTTTCTTCCTCCATGGTACTATCTATCTTACTTATGCCCTAAAATTACTACTTAAGTCTTTAATGATAGTGTGAGTAGCTCCTCTGTGGGGCAATATAGCCATTCTTAGCCATTTGTTATGGTTACTACTATTTTTTTAAATTTTGTAAAACTTATTTTCTCCTTTTGCCAACAGAAAAACTATGATGAAGCAGATGAAGACTGCAAACATGGTGAGTAGCAATTCAAGTTGGAACCATCTGTGACACTGTGTACCTAGTGCGTCTGCCAGGGTCAGGGAAGAACCATGTTCCGACATACCTCGGTCCAAGTTTTGCTGATTAATCTTAAATTGGGGTCATTTATTTGCTTTTTCAACTGTCTATTGGGTCAGTGTCATGGTTTCATTCTTGCATCGTTGTAGAAAACAGACATTGTGAAAGAAATTCACCTCAATGTATTGAATTAATTCTTACCCTACCTGTTTCTGCATATTCTTCATCCTGTCCTAGTCCTTGCAGAAGAGATTGCCAGAGGGGACGGTTCGCTACAGGCCAGCTTGCGCTTCATGCTGTTGGATGGCAGCCTGCAGGAGGTGGCAAGCATCCTCTCTAAGGCCTTGTATGGGGAGCCAATGGTATGATTAATGGACAATGTACATTGTATACATTATATGCATTCAGACAGCCAACATATTCACTGAAATTAGAATGTAATGCCAAAGTGCATCCAAGGCTTAATATTGTACCTGTAGAGGTCATATGTTCCTTACTAAAAAGATGGAAAACCTCACTGGATGTTCTTTGGTCATGGTAGGGATTTATACATTGGATGTTAATGAGCCTGACTTACTTTCAAAGTGATCTGAGACGCAAAAGTAATTATCAGGAATAAGGTGTGCGTAATGGTTAAGATAGTCATGGTGTTTTTTTTAAAAGATCTCACAGTGGAGTAAATTAATATTGATAAGAAGTTCCAATCTAATGTTGGAATGAATGAAAGGTTTCTCGTACATTGAAAAAGGACAACATGAAAATAATTGTCAGATGAAGTGAGATGCAGTGCCCTACCAATAGCAGTGTTACTTTGAGGAATTTAACAGACACAGAGGGTCATGCTGCGTTCACACCAAGGGTGTTGCGAATTTTCGCACGTGTAGATCCCATGCAAAGTCAATGCACAGACGCGAATGGTTGCGAATGACGCACATTTTCGCCAGAGTTTAAATATTTAAACTTTGGCGAAAAATTCGCCCGACGCTGTCAATCAGCGTTGAGATGCTCCGCCCCCCTGGCTGCTGCTGCTCTAGTAGCGCTGCAAGCGGAATTTATCGAGACGTAGTCTGTGAAAGTTACCGAATATTCGCAACACGTTTGGTGTAAAACGCAGCATCACTTTTTACATGTTTCCACTTTTTCTCCTGTCTGACTTTGCCCTCCCTTTAACATGCATGTTGCTGCCAAGTTGCTGCCCCCCTTTTTGTAACCACTTCCTGCCCAATACAATACACGCACACAAGCAGGTTTCCAAAGGTTGAGCTTGTCCCCAAGGTCATCCTACATTTTACGCAAGTGGGGAATATCCTGTTTGCTTGGCAGGTCTCTATCTCTCTGTCTCTCACAGGCAAACATTATTCTGACACAGCTTGTGCTGATTAACCTTTTTGGTAGCTTGTTCTAAACAAATCAAGTGACTCAAATCAGATACCTGTATATGGATTTACAAACCAGACTTGAGAAGCTTTGTTGGGATCTGTACCGTAAGAGCTGTTCAGTAATGAATTTGAAAAGCAAGCCCTATCGGAGACCTTTTGTAAAAATAGGACAGCCATTCAGTTGTGACTGAAAAGTTTATATTGACATGCGTACACTACATATTTAAATGCTTTATCAGACTATCATCCAGATCTGCTCTTCCGAATAGTAAGAGGAGAAATAAACATCTTTATTTGGCCTTTTTGTTTATCAAAAGCCTCTTTTGAGAAAGTTCCAGAGTGTCACTTTTGTGTCATAAACTGTATCTGCAATTGAACATGTCTTACTAATCAACACCGCTGAGAGCTTGACGAGTCCCCATATTTAGCTAGATTCAGGTGTTGGAGACAGGAAATCCACTCACAAATGACAAATTGAAATGGCAAGATACACACTGAAAGCGCTTTGTCTAAATAATGCATGAGGTTAGAAGTTTCTTGTCACTTGTGTCCCTTTAGCATTCTTTGATGCATAGCAGGTACAACTGCGACTTTTCAGTTGACATCTCTCGCTGCCCGCTTGATGCTGCAAATATTTGCACATGAAGTGTAGCTTTAAACATTGGGATGGTGATGGATTTGAATATTGCTTATAGAACATGATAAACATGATTACACCAAGCAAACTTCTGCCAGCTTATTCCAAAACAGTGGTCTTTATAGTTATCATAAACGTTGTAATGAAGATCCTGTCCTTTCTCCTTTCACAGAATGGCATTGTCGCAAAAGATCTCACCAGATTAAAAAAATGCTCTTCTCAGAAATAGAGGTAAGTGCCTCTGGTTGCAGGGCTGAAAAACCTTACTGTTTCTTTTGTGTTTATTTATGCATTTTCTTTCTTGCTGGTCTTACAGGTGATTGGTCAATGCTTTCCGCCGAGAGTCATAAAGATGCCTAATGGCCTAATTCTCATACTAGCTTAATTATTTTTGTGCTCCTCTGCTTAGCTTGTTGCTAGGCTAGTTGTTTATGTATTCCTCATTTGTCTGTAATGAGTCCAGTGGTCTAACTGCTTGTATGGGCTATGTTGGTCGTTCACCATAATAGTAATGATTTGTCTGTCCCCACCTCCACCCACCCCAACCGATCTTTGTCTCTTGCCAGTCGATAAAATAGGGAGATGGCACCTGAATACACAGATGATCAGGAAGAAGGTGAGCAAATCTAATTCCCAAGACTTCCCTCAACTTGAAAAATAAATAAAAAGGGACTATGTGCTTGGTACCAAAAATGTCCAATGTAATGATGTGCAGTAGATGTTTAGGAAGTCACCCATCAGTTGGCAGCTTGACAGCACATTCTAAATGGGTTACAAGCTGGTTTGAAGCTAATTTAATGAGATTTTTAAGGTTTTGACTCCGTGTCATATTGACCACATGGCTGTGTGTACTTAGAGTTCCAAGATGGCTGGCAATTCCGGCCTCCTCCTCGAGGAGTTACCAGCAGTGAGGGAGTACACCCTCTGTAAAAAGGTAATGCAAACTGGTTGGTAATTTCCACACAAGTGTGAGTAATGAAGGATGTATTTCTCATGAATGTTATTGCTGAGAGAGATGATTATGTTCTGTCTACTGTTCTGTGTGAATTACAGGCATTTGATAATGAAGTGACTAATATAGCTTTCAGGAAGTAATTATGCTATTCAGTTACACTGAGGATATTTAAGTATGATTCTCAATAGTTAACTGCCATGAATTTAAATTTGATCTCTCTTCACTCTTAAAATAATTTGTACACATCCTGGATCTTGTGTAAAATGATACCACTGAGACCTAGTCCTGTGAACCTTCTCTAATTTTGAGTTTGTCTGTCATAGCTCCGTTTCATGTCCCCACGGCAGCACCAGCAGTATGATTTACTACTGCAGGGGTTAGACAGTTGTATATTTCTGCTGCTATGTTAAGCTTGTATTTGCCTTTTTAGCAAATGTTGTATATCCACAACAAGTCAGGTTGGTCTGTCTACAAAGTAAGAATTAGTAAGACTTTGAGTTAAAAATGTAATTTAGTTTTAGTTTTTTTAAATTATTAAAATATTAATTTCCCCCGTCTTATAATTCTAATTTCTAGTGTCTCTTGTTAATTTTAGAAAATACAATGAGAAATGACTGCCATGAGTGTAATATATGTATATACATCTTCAGCTGGCTTTTTTTGTCCAACCATAGCTTTGTAATTCACTACAATATGAAACAAAATGATATTCTCAACTGGGGAAGCTGTAACTACCAAATGTTTGATATTCTTAGTGATTTCATGACGTCAGTTTTTTTTCTTGTTGATTTATGCATTGATACTTTTTTAGTACCAAGTTGAGCACACATTTGTCTCTGCTGTAGGTACTTGGAGCAGGGTCTGTGTCGGTACGGGGCCCGTGTACATCAGCCCATTTCTCAGGAGGAGCTGATGGAGTGGCAGAAGCGCTATGCGTCACGCCTCATCCGCCTCAAACAGCACCAGGAGAGCAAGCACTTCACCGAAAACTACATGGAGAACTTGATAGAGAAGTGGATGAATTCTCTCTCCCCAGAGAAAGTGGTGAGTGCGTGCAAGTTTACAGACCAAACACAAAGGTTTGTATGGTACTGTGTTGTGATTTTATCAGAATCTTACTCTAACCCTATCTGCAGGGTCAAAATATCCATCCATGACCCAGTCAGGACAGTCTCAAAACATTTGTCTCTGATGACCAGACAAACCGACTCAGAATTAATTGTCAAGAATCATACATTACTGTTATGAAGCATACATTATACCATGCATATCAACGTTTCTAAAGGTTGCATTCATTTCTATCTTTTGCAGCCGGGAACTTGGACTACTTATACTAAAAATATTTCAGAGTATATTTGCAGTGATAGATTCTGTCTAACCATGTGGTGTTTTTTTTGTTGTTTTTTTAGCTAAGTGACTATTAGAAGGAGTGAATGTAGAAACCAGCTCCAGCCTCTCTGTTACCGTCGCCACCAAAAAAATCTGCACATTCCTGGACCTTCTCCTTCTTGTGCAAGGTAGGTTTAATAACCAAGCATGTACAGATTGAAATGTTTTATTATTCAAACCAGGTCATTTGGCAGTACGACACTGACAAATAAAGCAATATTCTGCACTGCACACCTGCCAGTGCTAGTTGGTCCTCATACTCTTGTGTGGATGTTCTGATTGTCTTCTTATCTTTGTCTCTTTGACCAGCCGGCTAGAAAGGCTGTTCCGCATCGCCCTGCTCTAATGATGCCCACCGTCCACACTTTTTCATCACAGGTGTGTCATCTGGGGAGCGGCTGCAAAACCCTCCCTAACGGGTGCCAAGAGTGGACTCCAGGGAGAGGAACGGGAGGTATGTCCTGTCCTGTTCTTGTGATTTATTGCATTGATCTACAGCTTGTGATGTTACATTATGTGATATTTGCATAGAAGTGAGGCAAGTTGAACATCTTTAGTTTCCTTTCATCCTAATTAATGTTTAAGTTACATCTTTATTCTGTTTTGTCTACAAGAAATGCATTGACACTAAACTTTTCTGGTCTGACAGTGGCAGACAGACAACGGCCTGGACCACTGTCCTCTACAAGGTAGCGGTGGGCTTCAGCACAGAAATCTTTGGTACCTTCCGACAGACCGTTGTTTTTGACTTCGGCTCAGAGCCAGTGCTGATGAAGCGGATCATGGTGGATGCTGCCTCAATTGAAGGTATGCTAAAAGCAAGAAATATTTTACAATTGGTTAAATATGCATGTACAAGTGGTAACTGCTGTCAACCAGCCTCTTGTCCTTTTTTTTTTTTTTATGGAAATTTGTAGTTTTGCTGAATGCACACTAAATTGTGAAAACAAATGTTCCTTTTGGGGACAATAAAAATGTGTCTATCCTTTTCTTCTCAGACTTGGAACACCTGATGGCAGCAAGACAGCAGCTCTTGATCACTGCAAAGCGCTGGGACTCTTCTTGTAAGACCATCGTAGAATTCTGTCCTAATGAAACGATGGCCCGACCTGGAGCGCAGCCTCCTTTCTCGCTATCAGATCCCTCTGTCGGCAGATCAGCTCTTTACTCAGTCAGTCCTGGACAAGACTCTGACCAAAGACAACTACATGGCCCGGCTGCATGACCTGCTCTACATTGAAGAGATTGCACAATATAAAGAAGTTAGCAAGTGAGTAACACGTTTTCATTTCCCGTAACATACATAATACATAATACAGCCTGCATAACGCTAATTGACATTGGAGAGATTAACAACATTTACAATCAATATATCTTCAACATTTGAAATGTAACTTAGTTTTAAGTAGAGTATCTGTAATAAGTCAGTGTTCAGGTTCTGTCATGAATAATATACAGCAAAATATTATTGATTTGAAAATTGAGAAAGCATTTAAACGAGGTGAATATTGGTATACCTGTGGTATAGGATTTAAATAATTTAGAATAGTTTCAATTCAATGGCAAAGAGCAAACTAAAATCAAATGAACACATATATCCATAAAATAATAATATAACATTATTATATTCTGAAGTGACGGCATGATTAAACACTTTCAGTGGAATATAGCTTGGAAACAAACCAAAATGTGACAAAATAATCTCAACACAAGATCTACTTACTAGCCTTCCCTGGAGCTTTAACAAATGTAAATGCTATTCTGCATCCTTGAAAGCATCGTGATCAGCCAAGTAACCACTTCAGTGACAATTCAGACCAGTCTACATAATGGCCCTTTTGTCTAAACAGTAATGTGGCTACAAATGACTACGATTACTCTCAAGAACAGTTTCAACAACTGCTTGTTGTGTTTGCCTTACTTGACACAGCAACTTCTAAACCGTTGATAGTTTTAATGCAGTTTACCTTTTAATACATGTACAATATTTTAATATAGTTTATTCATTTCTTGATTATTTGTAAGCTGGCTACTGAGAATGATAATAATTTACCATTATAGCCCTTCTCTGAGGTTGAGTGGTGTAAATACTTTGTGTTATAAGATATCAACCCACCACAAGGTGTCAGACTTGACGAGAGAGAGAGACTCACACCCAGCTTGACACACAGTTTAATAATGTGTCGAAGGTGATTCCTTGGAGTTTGGTGAGGGGAACATTTCAATTCATTACCTGCTGCTCCACTTGTTTAACTTAATGATATGCTGATTACAAGTAAAACAGTATATGCTTAATCCCACTGTCAGTGATTACAAGTACAGTTGCTTTTAGTTTGGTCTTGTCTCATGACTCGCACTGCCTTTTGGCTTGGTAAGGAAGTACATACAGTATGAAAACTGCTGTATGAGTCTTGTATCGTAGGTCAGAGACTTCACCTGATTATCTAAAATGACCAAGGAGTGAGTCATGGAGAATCAAGAGTGTCTAAATGTTCTCGCTGAGAGCAAAGCCAGAAACTCTGATGCCAAGCAGAAGAAGAAACCTCAAGAGACCTGTTGGTTGTGTTACTCCACTGGTTTTCAAATACATACGTAATGAGTTAACTTGTCTGCCTATGTCAATCGTCCATCAGAGTTATTCACAAATGTTGCTTCATATTTCATCACTTCAAATCCAGCAGAGAGGCAATCTAATACAATCTGGAACTGAAAGAACACAAAAGTGCATCAATTTTCCTCAATATGTGCATATTTATGCTTTGTGCCAATTGTTGTTCTTCTTCAAAGCACTGGCATTTACAAATAATTTGACTGCTTTTTAAGTTCCTTACTGGCAAAAGTGTTACTTGGGTGACCTTACACTTTTAAGGCTATAAACTATATTTGCCCTCCAACCGTGGGAACAAAATGCTTGCTCAGGTTTTGCCTCTGTTTTCAGTCTTATCACCACTTTATACCGCGTGCTGCCGATATCAGTGAATGGTATGCAGGTTGTTATGGGGCCACTGTGGTGAAACAAATCTCAAATGTCTGAGGCATGCTATGTCCCCCGCCACTTCGATGCACTGACAGGTCATCAAATGAGTCCAGTCATTATCATGACTGCTAATACATTTTTTACAATGACCTAGAGGTCTGAAACAGCATAACCAATTGTCCATCCCCCCCCTCTCTTCAGGTTTAACATCAAAGTGAATCTCCAGCTCGTCACTAGTTTCATGCTGACGGGCATCTCTGTTGGAGCCAAGTATGCCCAGAATGGACAGCTCTTTGCACGCTTCAAACTCACTGAAACACTTTCTGAGGTAACTGATTGAATTGTCAACTGCAGTAAACTTCCAATAAACAACATTGATTTCTGACTTTTCACTTTTCAGTAGTGTAACTACTTATTGGTGGTGCCTGCAGCCCAGAGTCTACATCTTCTGAACAGTATATTCATTTTATTCTTTTTACCTCAGGACACATTGGCTGGACGGCTCGTGATGACCAAGGTGAATTCAGTCCTGCTGCTGCCATTCGGCCGCGAGGGGGTCAGCAGCCATCCGCCTCCCGGTGTCAAAGAGCGTGTCTACGAGGCTGTGATTGAGGAGAAGACCAGGACTACATCTTCCTAAGGATCTGCAAGAACTGCTGTGATGAGCTTGGGCTACTGCCTGACAGAGAATTACAGGTATGATTTGCAAGGGACACGTAGGCACTTCTGTTCTGAGGCATGAGGAGTCCCTGTAGTGGTGTCATCACCAGATATGAAATGAGAGTGGTTGATTGACAGTGGTGGAAAAGGCAGGTGAATAATCTTTCAACACATGTTGCCTCGAAAGAACTTGTGGGGTAAAGGTTAATCTATTGAATAGCATTTTAGCAAAAGGTTACAGGACTGAGTTGGCCCATCTTTCCAGGAAAACCTGTGTTCTAGTGCTGCTTTTGTTGTGAGAAATATCCCTTTATTGAATGACTCTACCTTCAGCAACCCCAGCATGATATTTATCTGTCCCCCCTCCTGAACGTCAGCAGATGAAGCAAGCCGGTGTGTTAACATTTATCATAACGACCCTTACATGATACAATTTAATTTCCCCATCTCCTCTGTGGGTTTTTAGAATATTTCACACAGCCTTGATGTTTCACACTCTTCTCCGTATCGCATATCTCAGACTTGTGTTCGTTGTTTATTTCACTTTCTTGCTTTGTCTTTCCGCCTTACTGTCTTTTCCGCTTTATGTATTTTGTTTGTTTTCTCTCTCTCAATCTAATTTTCACACTCCTATTCCAAAGGCAATGCATACTTACAGGATACCTGTGTGGCCCGTGTCTCAGTTTGCATGATGACAAGGCCATCCAGCAGTAGAAACAACATTTAGTGATTACATGATAAAACTGGTGTAGGCAAAGGGATTGATAGAAATGTAAGGAACTAAAGCTCCCCAAGACATCAAGGTAAAAGTAGAAAACATGGTACAAGATTTGTAGATGCTCTTTGATTTATGTAATATTGACAGGTGGACACACACACATGCATGTATGTATTTTTAACTCCTGTTTTCTTTCTTCTCTTCTCTAAATTCATTTAGATGTGGCTGGACTTCATACAAGTTCTAGAAATATCTAGAACTTGTACTTATTCCTATTTTAAAGCTGCAGATATAATGCACATATTGCTTGTATTGCATTTATTGTGTTTAATGGAGGGACGAGACTCATGAGCTCAAGTTAAACCAAAAATTAATGATTCCCATTTTATCAAAAATTGTGTAACCCTAAAAAAAAGCTTTGTCAGGGGCTGTTCTATTTGATTGAATTACATTGTAGATGGATGTATAATCTGTTGATAAAACCAGGATTGCATTGCGCTGTGTGTTGTTTCTGCCTCAGGTTGAGCTCCAGTTCCAGCTGAACAGACTGCCACTCTGTGAGATGCATTATGCTCTGGATCGCACCAAGAGAATGGCATCCTTTTCCCTGACATTGGACTGATCCCCACCATCCCCTGGAGCCCCAACAGGTGCGTATTCCACCATGTCGCTGTCAAGGACTCGTTCAGAAGTTAGATTTACGTTGAAGATCATATTTTATTCTGATTATGGTTTTCTCCCCTTGTGTCTGACTCCATTGATTCAATGGGAAACTGTGGAATACTTTACTGCCCTGGAAGGATGGAAAAAAAGTAAAATACTAATCAATTAAGTCAATGAAATGTCTTATTTCTTATAATATTTTCAACGTGAGGGGAAGGTGTTTTCATACAACATGCAACACACGTTTATGCTCAGGAAATAATCCTAAACAGTTATTATGGAGAAATTCCTTTTAATACCTGCACATCACATTAGATTGACAAATACCCTGAAAGAGGAGCCATTGGGATTAAGTGTCTCGTCCATTCTGATTTGAGGGACAACCCGTTTTACCATCTGAGCCACAGTCCCCCCATGCAAACGCATAAAATGGCAGGCGAGGAGCTGTTTTTGTGCACTGCAAATATTCTTGTAATCAATTTAATCTTAATGAGATTCATTCAAACACGTCATTGGTGAAGTCTTTTGATTGGTTGAGTTACTCCTCCTGAGAAGCCTTTACTTGCTTGTCCCTGCAATTCTTCTCTCATTCACAACAACAGTCCGTACCAGCATTTCGCCCAAAATGGGTGAGGAGGTCTTGTACAGATATCTCTGAATATTGATCCCTGCTCCCATTCACACATGGCCCCAAGCAGGAAATGTTTCTAAACAATTGAGGGAAAGATTGCATACATTTCCTGTCATTGTGTCGAAGTTTTCACACTTTGTTGTCCCACTGAGATTAATTAGATGAACACAATGTTTCTTTGTGTCTCAAAGCTATTACTTGTTCATAAGGCAATATTTTATCTATATGCTTGAAAACACAACTATTAATTAAATGAATTAGTACAAGTTGATTTCTCTAATAATTTCCCTGTCCTCCCTCCACCCTCAGGCAGTGGGATGAGCAGCTGGATCCCCGTCTGAATGCCAAGCAGAAAGAGGCCATCCTGGCCATCACCACACCCGTCTCTATTCCCCTGCCCCCAATCCTCATCATTGGACCCTACGGGACCGGCAAGACCTTCACGCTGGCACAGGCTGTCAAGCATATCCTGCGCCAGGACCACAGCAGGTTTGTTTATGTTTTACTTTGTATGTTTCTTCAGCATTTATTACATAATTATTTGTACCTCTTTTGGCCACTAGTAGGATATTTGTACCTTCTTTACAATTGTTTATCTCTCTTAATTAACCCCCCATTTGCTCTAATTTCTTCTATCATACCTATTTATCTGCTTCATTTTGATCAAAATGTGATATTGTATATCTGTCTACGAGTTTTGTGACAGAGCTTGGGGTTTTCTTATTGCCCAGGGGCGTCTTGTATTTTGGACAATACAGTCATGTGTCTCAAAGCAAAGGCCTTCTAATAACACCGCTTTGTGATTTGCTTTTGAAAATGACATGTTTTGCCCTCATAGCTGGCAGCACTGTCCTCTTTCCTTTCAGCACTTGAAAGGTGTTTGGTGCGAGATGGAAAGACGTTTCACGCGTGTCTCTGCATGTTAATGGGTGTCAGTTTAAGTGCTGGGAAACTCCGTACATGTCAAGTCAATTTTCAGTCTTTTGGTATTGACCAACAAAACCTGTCAAATCCCACACATATTGTGGTCATTTTATGCTTCATGGTGATTGAAAAACATTACTCGTGAATTCATCAATCCATCTCTCAATTGCCAGTTTATTAAGAGTATACAGCAGTCGTGCAATACATTCTAACTTAATGATATTATAATTTGTTATAATTGGAGTTGTCTATAGTATTGAGTGTATCCCTATTGATGGAAATAAAACACAAAATAACACCTTAGGATAATATAGTTGCAATTCAAACATTACTGATTATATTTTCTTGCCCATATGTTTAAAGGCTTTACACCATCTTGAGAATTAATCAACAAACCTGGATGTCACAAGCCTCCCTCTTTGAACTTGTAGATTCTATCGGCCCCTGTGAAATAATGGGTGCTATTGAATGTTTTTAAGGATGGAAAGGGGGAATGGAGATGTAAGCAGGTGTGTGTTTGTGTCTGCACAAAATTGGCATCAGTCATTAAAGCTTCAGGTGGCAAGGGAGGTCAGTCAGAGGGTGTGATCAGGGGGGTGCTTGGCCGCGCAGTGGCCTCAGTTTCTAACTCCAGGGCAGTGGCCGCCTTGGGTTTGACATTAAACGTGCACAAAAAACACAAGTGTCAAGCTGTGCATTATGTATTTGTACTGTATTGGTGTATATACAACGTAGAAGTGTGCATTACTCGAGGACAAAGAGTGCTGGCCTTTTGGATGAATTTGTGTCATTTGTGGTTCGTGCACATGGTTAGTTTGATCATCTTTCCTGGGCCGGATTGCATTTTCTTGCAAACATAATCCGATCATTACGTTACATCACTTCAATTGTGTGTAACAATAACACATTGCAACATTTCTTTTCAGTATAATTTTAATCATGAGTTGGCTCCCTCACTGGTGTGCAGATACCCACAGGAAATTCTGCAATGTCTTGTGTTTGAAGCGAAGCACAAGAACACGCGCGGTTCCCATTGTCTTAATGAAAATGAAATGCAATACCTCGGACAGTGTACCCTGAACAGATGTTCATATATTCTGTTTGAATAAGGGAGACAGGGTTTGTATATATGTAATGTAAAAGGAAAAATGGTGTGTTACAATGTAATATTCATTCCTCATTCCATGAGGATTCTATCTTAGGATGAATTATAGATATTTTAAAAGTTGAGATGGGGAAGTGACCCCTCTGGACTTGTGCTAACTGCTCTTCATACTGGTAAAATGATGAAGACATTGTATGGATCCTAGTTGGTGTACCTGATGTGTGTTGTTGTACATGTTAAATGCTCCAAGCTTTCAATTTGAACTACTGGCTTTGCCCATTACTGTACACTGTTAGTTTCAAAGTACTTAAAGTGCTTTAAGTCTACAACGGTACAAAGCATTTTGTGTATATACATTTTTATCAGTCCAATTAGAGATTAACATCTGATTCAAAGCGTTTAACAATAAATTGGCATGCGTTGTCTCTTCAGACAGACATCTGGGATAATACAGCTGACGTACAGCTCGTAGTTTGAAAAAAAAAGCTTTTTGTATTGATCATCCAAATTAAAGAGAACTAGCGCACAAAGGCAGGTTTCAGGGTTATTTCACCCGAAAATGACAAATGTTAATGTGGTATCTAATTTAGCTGATAGTTTTGCCATTTCTTCCATTGAGTGTCGCAGAAGCTGTGTATCATGCTTAACCCCTGACATTGTTTGTGTTTTGTCTCTACAGGGTCCTGATCTGCACGCACTCAAACGTGCAGCCGACCTTTACATTAAGGACTACCTTCATCCTTATGTTGAAGCAGGCAATGCGCATGCCAGACCTCTCAGGTATGGAAGCACACTTGCTTAAAGAAGACTTGGCAGCTAAGGGCAGAAACATACTTGTGCCTTGTGTATGTGTGCACAGCAGTTCAAACATGTAATGGCGTCTTTAAGAAAACGGTGGCTTATGAAGGTATATTTTAATACAATCTGTTTGTATTTATATGTCCGATTTGCAGGCTGCAGTTCATTCAGATTTTGAGAGCCCCTTTCTGTCCTCGCGTTCATCTGGTAGCTGCAGTTTGTGTGATCACATTTCGATAGCATATACTGTAAAAGGCATTAAGACCGCACAGCCTTGACCTTGTACGTAAATTTATGTATAAAGGTGCTTTTTACAGAGTGAACTGGTATAGATAACATATTTAATACCATATTTTGAATAAGAAAACACTAGCCTGCCTTTTTAAATTGCCTGTACGTAACATAAACTCCAGTTCAGTTAAATTGGCTGTTGCTTTTCTTTCAGCTGAAGCCATTCTAGCCAGATAAACACTCACTCATCTAAACATCAACTAGATTGTCCTGAAGTGCATAGCAGTGACAGTGACAGACATTTGCTAACTTCAGAAACTCCACGAACTCTCCTGCACTTAGAACTCCACCTAGAAGGCAACAAACATACAGACTCACGGATACACACACCTTCCTTACACTGCATCAGCGATTCTAATCACATTTCAGCAACATCCTAGGCCACAAAGGACAGGAAAGCAGCCTTGACCAGCCAGGGCCTAACGTGACAGCTGTTTACAGGAACATTAAGGAATCAAATGACTTGTTTCACATGAGTTGGTTGTCTGATTTCTTTGGATTCCAGTGTGAATTGCCCCTTAATCACAACCTCTTCTCTTAGCTCCCCCATGTCTCTTTTTGAATGAGCAAGCTCAGTCAAGAATAAAGCCGTGTATGAATATGTAGGGCCCTAGTGTGGAACGGGACTGACCAAACATAAGGGCGCAAGGACTTGCCTTCCTTTCTGTTCTTTGCAGGCATGCATAGTATGAGAGGAAAGAAGGCTCCATCTTTATATTGTACAATTAGACACAATACAAGTTTTATTATACTCACAGACCCCTGATGTGTTGTTCTTCCCTGCAAAATAATAATATCAATAAGTTTGCCTTGTGTGAAGTGAAACGGAGGCCATAAAACATGCCAGATTAGATATGACAAATTATTTGCAGACTTAATTAGTTGGGTTGCATCCCCTACCCAAAATCTTTTAATTGTAAGAACTAAACGTAGATAAAGCAGGGCAAGGGAACTGGTCGCATCAAGCAAGACTCTTCACACAATATGGATTGAAGTTAATTCACAATGTAGGTTTATAAACCGCAAACAAGATCCGAATGTGCACAAACAGTAGACTGATGAATTCGTCCTCTTTTGGGTCATTTCTCTCTCCTGACAATTCTCCTTTTGTCTCTCTCCAGGGTATACTCAGGAACCTCTGGTGAAAGACGGTTCACCCAGTGGTCCAGCAGTATTGTCTCATCTTCCAACACACACATAATTTCCGGATGCCCTCAAGAGATGACATCCTTAGGCACCGTGTGGTGGTGGTCACCCTCAGCACATCCCAATACCTCTGCCAGCTTGACCTGGAGCCCGGTGAGTCATAGTGAGAAGATATGTAGTCATCTTCTAGTGTAATAGCAGTCTAAATTACCTTAATCTCCTCAGGATTTGGGGGATAACTGATAAACACCATTCAAAATGCATGTCTTTGAAGAACATGTGATGAATTAACACAGGCTAACAGGTTAACGAAATATTACAGTCACTTGATACAATAACAATGATATACAACGATATAACACAATGATAGTCGGCACATGAACAGTCTAAACAAAAGGTGAACAATTTAATATTGGTTTATGATGCACTGCATTATAGGAAAATATATTAATGCAAATATATGTTTTCTTTTCTCAATATAAATATTTTAAATTCAGTTCACTCTCCTGTCCTTTGGTCATCCTCAAGTGGCTCTAATATCCAGTGTTGGCAGGAGCTCACCACTTAGAAATGGAACTCATTTAAGTTGTGTAAAAGACATGGAAAACAACTAGATGGTTATTCCAGACTAATAACTGACTAATGTGTCAGCAGAGGGGGCTGTTTTTTGCTTGGGAACACCATCTGCCTGTTTCTAATGTATTGTACATCATTAGCCCCCATTCCCCACGTTCATCTCTCCGGCTCTGCTTGTGTTCGACGGTGATGAAATGTTCAGGGAACGAGGCAACTGGTAGCAATAACAAATCTCCCACGCCTAACACACGGATGCCCCAAAAAATCTCTTAATATCCGGTTTGCTGATGTTGCTCTCTCTTTATGGGATCTGGCATGTGGAAATGTGCATGGTTTGGTTAATCTAATTGTGCATGGTTTGGTAAAACTAATTCCATCTTCAGGACTGGGACACACAGATGTTGTGTGTGTGTGTGTGTGTGTGTGTGCGCCCTTCTAGATGTCAATACAGTTAGGTTGACTGCCTATAGATGCGCCCTCATGCTGCGTTCACACCAAAAGCTTGCGTGAGTTTTCTCGCCCGATTATTTGTGGTTTATTCGCTTCATTTGCACCTTAGAGGGGGCGTGGCTTATCTCCTTGGCTTTACTCTGTGGAAACGGTTCTCATTTCCGCCATCCACCATGGAAGAAATAACCACTTGTTATGCTTTATACTTGTTGTGGAAATCCCACAAACATTGGAACATCAAACGCCCTCGTGTTTGGGTTCATAACATCATCCAGCTCACACAGCTCGATGACTTCCACCGACTGCGTCTGGATAGCTGCCGCTTCCAGCGCTACGAGAGTAGCAACATTGACTCATGCGAAAAAATGTCAGCGCTTTTGGTGTGAACGTAGACGTCTTCAGCTACATTAGCCCCTGAAAATAATAACTATCTGCGTCCTTACCTCATAGAAGGCTGTTTGCTCGCTAATTCAACTCAAATAATTCACAGTAAATGCCTTTGCACACATTTGTAACATTGGTTAATCACAAGTTAAAGAAATGAATACGGCCTCACATTCAGTCCAAGATGTTTACACATAAACTCCAAACTGTCATACATGTAAATGTTCCTCGACACGGTCTCGGTATTCTTAACTGACTAAAGGCCAAATTTATATTCGTGAATTAACTTCAGCTGTCCTGAAGACATGCAGTGTAGCTTTGTGTGTTTGTTTCCCATACTGCCGACTGCTGTTCAGGATCAACTGGATCCCTGTAATCTGTCAGTCACAGGGCAATAATACAATATTAATACAATAATTGTCACATTTAATTATTAGCTCTGAAGAACAAGCAAGTACAAGTTGTCAAACAAACCACTCTTATAAGGAAAAACTGTAAATTAGCTAATTTGAAAGTAATGGAGTGTACTAAAGAAGCTGCTGTATTTTTTAGCTTATGTGTGCAAGTGAATATTGATTTGTCTGCAGGCTGCTGGGTCTTGCAGCTTGATAAAGGTTCAAGATTATGGCTCATACTGTGGTCAATAGGGGAATGTTGTTATCCAAAAGGAAGTTGGCTCCGGTTGGGTTCATCGTGTGGCAAGAACCAGAACATGTCCAAGAACAATGTCAAATTTTCACAAAATGGTTTCCCGACCCACCTTTGAGCAGTAGCTGAACTTTGAACACGTTTTGACACAACTTTTAAAACCGACCTTTACTAGAGTTATCTTTTTCACAGATCTCAGATCTTGCAAGTCACTTTTAAATGTGTGAAAAGGGTAGGAACAGAGAATGTGAGAGACTCGGGGTGTGAGGTGAAGCATCCGCCATTTATTATTAAACTCTCATCTGTCCCCAAAATCACTTGTGCAACACTGGGCCTCTGATCTGTTTCACCTCTGCTTATTATCATCTGGAATCAGTGGGACCTCTATGACATCTAGCAGTATGTCCTTACCATCCAATAATTCATACAATTAGGGATACATAATGGAAAGGGAGTGAATGCTAGCAATGCTTCATTCCATATTTCCACCTGTGCATATCTTCTTTGAGTGCACCTTTCTTTGGTACATCACTTTACAGCTGTGAAGGGACATTTCTCCCTTCATAAGCTTAAATAGATACATATTCTGCAAATGAGTATGCAAAAGTATGGGCTATTGTAAAAGAAAGTCTTTTCATCAGCACGCCAGGGGGAACAATGATAGCAGTCCCTTCAATGAGGTGCACACAGTTCAGAGTGGTTTGAGGCTTTATCGTTGGAGGGAAAGAAAAGAGAAATCAATACATTTTGCAGGCATTTGTTC
Organism: Cyclopterus lumpus; assembly: GCF_009769545.1. NCBI lineage: Eukaryota > Metazoa > Chordata > Actinopteri > Perciformes > Cyclopteridae > Cyclopterus > Cyclopterus lumpus. The sequence continues at coordinate 8,018,631 of NC_046966.1, read as the reverse complement.
AAAGGCTGATACAAAGGAGGGAATGTTGCCCCAAATCAATTTGCTCCACCTCTTTTCTTGCCATCCTATGTTTCTGTCTGTTTACTTCTCGACAGTCTCTGAGTTTATCTTGTTATTTTCTGCCGTCACTTTTCATATCCGCATATACTTTCCTGTAGAAATTCAGCTCGGGCTTCAGAGGCTGTTTGCCGGTTGTTATTCAGCCTCTCTTTTTCCCCGCTCCCTGCTCCAGCACTCATTTGCCATGCCGTTTCATCCCCTCCCCTCATGAGCTTTTTCAATCAGGGAGGGCTACTGTTCAATCCCTTTTCAAACGTCCACAAAACCCTGCCTTCGGTTTGCAGGGCTGGTTAAAAGAAAGAAGGAAAAAGTGACTAAGAGGATGACACAGCTACAAGGATTTAATGCTCCTGATGAACAAAGTGATTGTTTGTTAATGTGCCAATATTGGTAATCTTCCCTGACCTTTTGATTTGATGATTCATTTTGATACCTATACTCAACATGGCAATGATTTTTATATAAAATATCTTTCTAAATTATAACCGTAATATGTTCGATACATGTTTCGTCTTAGCAGTATCTTGTCTCTCTCACACACACACACACACACACACACACACACACACACACAGAGACCACCCCCCGGGATCCATTTGTATACATTCCTATTGTAAGGACTGTGTTTTTACTTTTCTCCTTGACAGGATTCTCAGGTGTGAAACAAGTGTGCATTTTTGGGGAAGCACGACTCAAAGTACTAAAGTGATGTTGGTGTGTTATCTGTTTTGGCAGGGTTGTTCACTCATATCCTTTTGGATGAAGCGGCCCAGGCCATGGAGTGCGAAACAATCATGCCTTTTGCTCTAGCAAGCAGGTCCACCCGCATCGTGTTGGCTGGAGACCATATGCAGGTACCGATAAAGAGTTTTTTCAGTGAAAAAGGACATATGCTGCATTTCTTTGCTTATTCACTAATTACAATATATATGTAAATGCACATCAAAGGGTCTTTGGGTTCATTCTCTCAGACAGTTGAAGACCTTTCTTTGTATTCTAAAGTAAAATAAAAGAACATTTGGAAGGAGGGGTAAGTAGAGGTAATAACTCCACGCTTGTCTATTCCAAATACAAAAGAACAGGCAGCAGCCACTGTAGAGCTCATTTTAATAGAAGCACATCAGGATGATGGAGGCAAATCTACCTCACTAGACATTAAAGATATGAAGACTGTTTTAAGTATTGTTTGAATAACAGTTTTATGCTTGATTTATTCACTTATTTGATTTATTGTTATACCAAGAGATTAGGAAGGAAATGCAACCTGTGGTTTGCTATCAAACAACCTAATGCCTTTCTGCCTTGGTTGGAAAGCAGTGCCATATTGGAGCAAGTTTGTAACCAAGACTGGCTGCTGCACATATGCTCCAAACTAATTTGATATCGGCACGTTCTCAACTGCTGTGAATTCACTGCGAGTAAATTCCACTGTAATCACGGTGACTCAAGGTATGTTTGTTTAGTGCATACACACCAGATGGAAGACGTTGCAAGTCACAACGGGAGCGACAACTAGCTTAGTTCCTCAAAACAAGAATAGCCCTCAATGTAGTTAATACATTTTTAAATTAATAACATCTAAATAGTTCCAGGAACAAGGATGCCCGGGGGAACCAAACTGTGCATTCTTGTTAGAAACTGTAAAGATTGGACTGAATGGTATTTCATGTGATTAGCATAGCATCAAACAGAGGTGAAAAACTTTGTCATGAAACCACCTGATGCAGTGTTTGGTGAAACAACGGTGTGCCTAAAGCTTGTGTGATACATGGTTTGACACATCTGTTAGACTGGGAATTTATTTAGTGTAATAAACAGAAATCTAAAGCTGAATAGAAAGGACAAGAAATGATGTGAGAGAATTGTAAACTACCTTCCTCATGCTCTCTCTCTCTCTCTCCCTCTCTCCATTTTGTGTCCTTCAGCTCAGTCCGTTTGTGTACAGCGAATTTGCTCGCGAGCGTACCTGCATGTGTCACTGCTGGACCGGCTGTATGAGCACTACCCCGCTGAATACCCGTGTCGCATCCTCCTCTGTGAGAACTACCCGCTCTCACGAAGCTATCATCAGGTAGGTGTGAGCCCTCAAAAACTGCAGAGTGTCGAAACTGTGGGAGGAGAGGCGGAAATACTCGAGAAGAGGGGCTGTGAGGAAACATAGGTCAGGAGGAAAAGGGGAAACATGGGTGAATAATTGATGGGCATCGGTTGTCCAGATAGGAAAGCGTCATTAAGTAAAATTGTTCGGACTGACAATAGCTACGACACAAATGAAGGTTTACAAGCGGCAACATTATTCTCCACCATCTTAATACTTGTGCACTTGGCAGTACATACTTTAACCAAATTCTGTGTGGTGTGGGTTATTTTACCTTTTCAGTTTTAAATGGGTTGAATTCCTGTATTGGATTAGTCAATGCAGTTTGTTGCTGGGTTTGATGGCACACATGCGCTCAAACGTACACCCTCAGTAGCACATTGAAGTTTTCAGGTTTTAAATGCATTTTATTTTACTATGTTATGCTTGCTGGTAACATACACAAATGTATCTCTAATTGTTCTTGCATTAAACATGTTTGTGTTGTCATTCAATACAAAAGTGCAGTTCATGCATACAGAACTTCACATTTTGGTCAAGATTCCACATTTTTCCAAAATCTCAAATACCCCAGCTCGTATTACAGGTGTATCCAATTGTGAATGAAGATGTGATAATTCTTAGATTATTAGTATCCTCTGATAGATAACCTTGCACTAAATACTCCCCTCTTTTTGCGTTCCTTTTTTATTTCTCTTTCTCGCACCTCTTCTTCCTCTCCTCCACCGACAGCTACACGTCAGAATTGTTTTATGATGGGAAGTTGATGGCTAGTGGAAGCAGCCCTCCCATAAGGACTTCTACCCTCTGACCTTCATTCACCGCCAGAGGAGAAGATGTCCAGGAGAAGAACAGCACGGCCTACTACAACAATGCAGAGGTTTGAGAGTTACAGTTGTATAGTTGTAGTGGCCTGATGCTGTTTGCATATAAATTATTTTTAGTTGAATGTTATTAAAGCCATTACAAGCTCTGTCAAGTAAGCGTTTGTGTTAATATTTACTCCTCCTTGGTGAATAGCAAATGATAAATTTGGAAAAGAATTAATAGAAAATTAATTATTGAAAAGAAATATAATTCATCATACAGTGTAAAAAGAAAAGGTACAATTGCTAGATAACACAATATCTTAAATTAGTGTAGCACCTTTTGTTTTAATGCAGCATTTTCCTGTCCTGTTCCACAGAACTAATGTATTTATTTATTCTTATTTCCACTGCATTCCTAGTAGAGTAGAGAACGGCTATCAAAGCTTAAAAAACATGACCAATGTGACGTTAATCAGTGTGATTGATGAAGCATTTGATTCTCTCTCTGGGCTGTGATGGCAATTAACTTCATGAAAAGGCTCAAATTCTGATTATAAAATATACAAAACTAACGCTTGGCTGGTAATTATGTAATTAATTCATCATCAGACCGAGCCTGTCGAGATTGCCATGCATGCTAGTTACACCTCCTTTTTCCCACACTGCGAAGTTGATGTCAGATTGATTTCAGTTTTAGCCACCTGCGAAGACGTTGTATTATTCAGGCTGCATTGTAGTCAGTCTACATTGCTTTTGTCTCTGTGTTTGTATAAGTGCATAATGGACACTTTGATTAATGAACGTGTGTTCAAATGATCAATATTTGTAGCTGTAGACCCCAGTTTGTTAGAAATAATTCAGGGATTTGATTATGATGACATGTAATTTAATTTAGATTATTAAATTGAGTTTGGTTGAAGTCAAAAGCAGAATGATCAGCACCGTTTATTTCACCTCATCACTCTGTCTTTTAATCATAATTGAAGCTGAAACCATAAACTTAATTCGGAGCTACATTTGACACCCATGACGCGTGATTCACTGACTGCTGGCCTTTGATTGGTTCGTCTGCAGACTTGTTTGTGGTTATTGGCTGTGTCTCATGTCTCACCCTTTACTGACGAGTTCCAGCCAATTAAACTACGGCTGCCTCTTCAGTTTACGTTCCAACTGTCGGCAATGCCAAATGAATTGCCTTCGGTCTCTCTGATACAGCACAGTCAAACAAAATGACAACATTATCATAATTTTGCTCAATCAAAATGCGATACGCATGTCCATTTGATAGTCCTGTGCAAGAGTCTCTAATGGGCTTGGCTTCAAGTGGAAGACAATATGTCCATGACATTTCAAAGCCTCTGGGAGTATGCCAATTATTTTCAACAGGAATTTAAAATACTGCGGATATAACAAAAGAACAAGGGGGATTCAAAGCACCAACTATTGAATTGGAAATAAACTCATAATCACCTGTATAGGCGATTATGGTCTGGAATACCTTGTTTTTCCAGAAAACTTGAAGCCTTTTTTTCTCTCACAATATGTTGTCCTCCACTTTACCTTGCTTGAAAATATCACTTAGTCTCTGACTTCCCAGTTATTTGTGTGTGCAGTGATCAGGGTGTGAAGAAGGCTTTTGGAATTGAGCCTTGTTGTTCCTTCCTTCGTTCATGTTCCTCCATCTCCGCAGGTATTTGAGATTGTGGAGAGGGTGGAAGAGTTGCGCAAGAAGTGGCCAGTGTCCTGGGGTAAGCTGGACGACACCAGCATTGGAGTGGTGTCACCATACGCTGACCAGGTCTTTCGCATTCGTGCTGAGCTCCGAAAGAAGAGAATGCATGAGATCAGCGTGGAAAGAGTGCTCAATGTCCAAGGTGAGGAAGAAGTATTGACCATCATGCATCTACATGTGTGTAGTTACCGGCTCAAACACTGAAACTAGTGCGACGTCGATGTGCCAGGTCATGGATATTTTTTAGATTTAAGTGGCCTTGTTGGTGTCCTGCATGCACATACGTATGCATGTCTTTATGGAGTTTTATCTATCCTTTGATGGTGTTTTGACATTATTCAAAGAATGGGGAATTGTAAACTGGAAGAAAGCTATTGTCGGACAATCCAAAAATTGTTGGACAAACAAATACCCTTTTTGAATCTCCAACTCCCTCATTTCTCCATGATGCTTGTCTGACATATTTCTGTGTGAGATGATATCATTGTCCATCTTCGTCAAAATTAGAGTTAGAGCTACATTGCGTTAAGGAAAATCTTTATATATCCCACTGCAGTTATCCGTATTCATATTACCCTTCATATCATCTATAAGGATAATATGAGTTACGATTTCTTCCCCGAAATCTCTCATCTGCGTCAGTCTCATGCAGTTCCCACATGTATTGCATCCAGCTGATTTCCACAGTTCATTAACTTCCTCATTAATCACACATGAAACATGTGATTGTGCACACAAGAAACCCTACTTTGGTTAGTGCGTAAACTTGAATTTAACACACATGACAGTACTACACTAACGCTTTAGAAAACAGCATGCAATTTGATTTTAGTTCCCACTGATATCAAATGTCATAGAAGCTAATAGAGAAATTAATGTTCCTCATCATTTGAATACTCTGCTTCAAAATTGGTGAACCTTGAGCTAGCTTCTATCTCTCCTGTGTTTCTAATTGATTTAAATAGATGGTCTTTGCTTCTCCTAATCATATGTTTTAAAACGTGTTTGCAGGTAAACAGTTTCCGGGTGCTGTTCCTCAGCACGGTGCGGACGCGGCACACCTGCAAACACAAGCAGACAGCCATCAAACGTAAAGAGCAGCTGGTCGAGGACTCAACGGAGGACCTGGACTATGGATTCCTCTCCAACTACAAGCTACTCAACACGGCCATCACCAGAGCCCAGTCTCTGGTTGCAGTTGTGGGAGACCCCATTGCACTGTGCTCTGTTGGGCGTTGCAGGTAAATAATGGCATGGTAAATAATGGTTTCATATATAGGAGCCATGAGGGGGAAATGCCATTGACTGCCACCTCCTATCTCAATTTTAATTTATTTTACTCATTCACTCTTTTGACCCTATGGTCTCCCAACTGTCTGTTTTGCCTCCATCAAAAATGTCAGTCATTTGTTCTCATGATTGTATTTGTTATTGGTACACAGTGTGCTGAGAGATTATTTTCTATTTGATCTTTTCATTCTTGCGTTCCTGCTACAGCTTTTTTGCCTCCTGTGTTTTAGTTTCTTTCCCTTTTGGTGTGCTTCATCATTTTGCTGATTTTTCCTTTTCCTCCAATTCCCGTTCTTGTAATCATTCCATTACAAATGCGTTATCCACTTTGTTTTGACAGACTTATTTTTTATATTCAGCCCCCAATTAGTAATTTGTTACACTGCCAGCAGTAGGAAAAAGAAAAAAATCAACAAGCTGATCCACGAAATACTCAATCTAAACAAGGAAAAATACAGGAGAATAGAAAAAAAAAATAATCTGTTTCCTTCTTTTTGTGCCTTTCCAGAAAATTCTGGGAGCACTTTATCTCCATCTGCTATGAAAACTCAAGCCTACATGGCATCACCTTTGAGCAGATCAAGTCTCAGCTGGAGGCCCTGGAGCTAAAGAAGACCTACGTCCTCAACCCATTGGCCCCAGAGTTCATCCCCCGTGCCCTCAGGCCACTGCAAGGGCACCACTCTTCATCGCAGGCCCTCCACTCCCACCATCATCCACATCCTCAGCATGTACAGCCCGCCTCCAACAAGCAGGGTTCACAGCAGCAGCAGCAGCTGCTGCAGCAACAGCAGCAGCAACAGCAACAGCAACAGCAACAGCAACAGCAGCAACAGCAGCAGCAGCAGCAGCAGCAGCAGCAGCAACAACAACAACAACAACAGCAGCAGCAGCAGCAGCAGCAGCAGCAGTCGCCCCCTAAGGTGAGATGTTTTAGATGAGGCACAGTGGAAGGAATAATTGTTTCCATCCACCTCTTTTATTGTGTGCATTTTCAATACGGGCATTCAAAATCCAGACCAAGCTGTAGAAATTAGATAATGAAAACATAGAAATATATAAATAGATTTTGTCAAACAATACTACTTGTTACTGGATATGCAACTGCAATACTAAAAATAACAATTTAGAGTTTGCACATGGAGGGGAGGAATAGAAAGAGAAGAGAATGATGAGACAAATAAAGGGAAAAACGGGGATAGATAATGTGCTGGGTAACCACTTTTTGATTTGTTAAATAGTAAACAAATGATCCAGAATAAATTGAGTGCCTCTTGCCTTTCAGAAATGAAAAATGTTAAACGCTACATCTATTTAAAATGCTTATTTTGAAGTTCTGAGTTTCTTTTTCACCACAGTAATTACTCTACGGTCGTTCAGTTTGGCTACAGAAAAACTAACACAAAACAACATAGATATACAATGATCATCGCAGGTTTGGCGTAAGGATGTGTTTGATTGTTTAGCTTGGATTGAAATGTCTGTGCGATTCTGTCCTCCCCGTCTGCCCTGTGGTAAAGGTTAACGAAATCCACACAGCTGTCAACCTGCTGCCATCTCCCACTGGGCCTAATGAGCCACAGCTCCGCAGTATCAGCCGGCTTTAGACGCACACGCACAGTTCTTCCCTCTCCCCACGGTCATACTATGGGGCGCACAACCACACACCACACACAGACATGGTGCTGTCACCATGCAGTATGTAAAATAGTGTTTCCTTCAGCATATCCAGCATGTTGCTAACTTAAAGGTCAGACCATTCTTGGTAGCTCTGTCCATGGTGGAAGCACCTACTGAGATGTCCAGGCAAAATGCTCCATGCAAATGTCATTTAATAATAGATGAATTGGTTTTAAAAGTGTCTTGCCACAGTTTCTATTTACACTTGTGTTGTGGGGATGAAAGTAGCCGCTTCAGAGCAACATTTTCACCTTTGCTGCTGATGGGGTTACACCAATACCTTGCATTGTGAGTATTGTACAATCCAAGATAATCAGGTTCAGTTGTCCAAACTATTGTAGTGTTTACAATGTAAAGGTGAGGATAAAATAAATGGTTATTAAAACAATTTGTAGAGAAAGTTGATCATTGTGATTCAATGCAATACCTATTCAGGACTTGGTATCCAAGGGCAGATAGTGAAAGGGTCATACATCAGGATTATAGGGACAATTTCTTGTAAGACATATTCATTTAATCAGAATTTAGAAAGCATGCAGCATGGTCATTGTGTGGCATCTAAATTACTAGAAATATATGCGTGTTGATTTCATATTGGGAAGTGCCGTTTTCAGACACAGATGGTGTTTTGGTGCAAGACTTGTGGTAAAATATGTCTCGCATTAAAATGCTTTTCTGGAGTTTCAGCTTTAGTCTTGTGTGTGTGTGTCTTTTCATTGCAATCTTTCTTGTATCTCTTCAATCTCTTGCAATTGATTTCCCAGCGCAGTTCACATTGCTATTTCACTGACAGTGTGTCATTGAAAACCAATGATGCTGAACCTTGAACCCTATAAGATGCAGTAAGCAGCCCACCACAGAAAATGTATCTTATGAGACAACTGTTGGTCTTTGCCACTATTCAACCCATACTTGGAGAAAAAGTTGCAATAGCACATCTATGATTAGATCAAATAGCCACAGTGCTGGACTATGGGCACCATTTTCATTTTGGTGTGTCTGGCAGTGCTCAGTTGTTACAGTTTCATCTTTGATGTATATATTACCAGATCATTGCATATTGCGGAGACAAAGATGTTACATTAGTTGCAGCAGTTTTATATTTGGTTGCATTGCGCCAACAAGTTAGTTCTGTTTTTGTCAGTTTTTGTTTCGATTCTGTCATACATTTTGAGCGAATAATTGTAATTGTGCGATTTGTATGTTCCTGCAAATTGTTGCCATCATTTTGTCCAAATATACTATTTGCTAATGATTTGTTGGCCGTAGTGCCAAAGACTGCTAGTTGGGGTAGCAACTCAAGTACAAAGAAAACAAGTGAAATTAATGGACTTCATAATGATTCCACGGAATCACTTGTTTTCCTGTACTCATGACTGGCGTTCCTTATCATCTTTTGATAATATCCGCATAGCAACACAGTGGATCTCATGGAATTGAGGATGTCATTAATTCCCCCTCTCCGAGGAAGCATACTCGGTGTCTGTGACTGTCTGTTAACACCACAGTCATCTGGGAAACAAAACAGCCACTGACGGAGCTCAAAGGAGATTGTTGTGTATGCTTGCCTTTTTAATGATTACTAATGGATGAGATATGGTCCACCTACACTCAGGTATGTGGAGATCTAATGTGAGCCCAGTGTTTTGTATCTGCATATCTGTGTGCACTCCCCCACATGAGTAATTGTACACGTGTGCTCCACCACTGATCAGGCATCAGTTCAAACTCTCTGTGTACACATAGAGTAGGTGGAGCTGTATTGTGAAGCCCCCTAGAGAAAGGCAATGGTAAGGGAGTTAGGTTGTTGTCATTGAGTTGTAGAAAGAAAAGTTGTAGCTTGAAAAACATTGCAGTCACAAAATGTACACCGGATTAACTAAGGTATATATATCGTCCAAATGCAGTGGTGTGGCTCTGATGTGTTTCTGATCAGTTTTGGACAAGCTGTGTCAAGATGCGGCTGATAATTACCTATATTGATTCAAAAGGTTGGTTGTTTTTAGGGGATTTAAAAAATTTAAAAAAAATCCTTTAATTATGGCTCTTCGAGCTTTAACTTGTTAATTAAATACATGCATGGTTTATTAGTGAAGCAGTCTCTGAGAAAGAGGCTTACTTACACAGTTGGTGATCTGTTTCTACTATTTTTGATGTTGGCATGTATCTTTTTGCGTGCGTAAATCCTTAATGTCAGCAAAGGTTTTCCATCTATTATAAATTTAAATCTGCCATTATACAACCTGGGGGGGAAAAAGCCAGCAGTATTTCTGCTAAATTGATGTGTAAATACAAACTGCCTCTCTAGCAAAACCACTCGCTTTACTGTCGCCTGTTCTGTAAGATGTCTGTATCACACATTCATCTTATGGACTACGCTGTGCGCTGTTAGACTTCTTAATTCACAACTACTCACTAATGAGGTTTTGCTCCTATAACTGTTTGGACAAACGTGGGATAGTCGCGGTGATCATACTGAAACCGCTGTATACCAAGTTCCTACTGTTAACAGTTACCATAATTGTTTATTTACACTTTTCTTCTCTAATTGGCCTCTTATGAAGTCTTGCTTGTCTGACTTTCTCATGATATTTTTTTTCCTACAGGGGAAACATGCAAACCACACAGATCATCTTCCACCTGAAGGATATGGTGAGTTTATCCCTGTTGATTATTTAAATATTAAAAACTTGTAGCTCACTTAGGCCCGCTGAGAATGTTCACTTGACTGAATGTAGATAAAGGGAAAGGAATCTTATCCTAGAAAAGTATATTACTATGGTACCTTTGATAAACACTGCATCAAAAAGTGTTCATTTAAAGCACAAATCTGATCACGTCAGCCTTGTTAAATGATTTTAAATCGAGCAGTAAGCAGATTTTAAATCGAGCAGTAAGCAGAAAAAACAGGTCAAATTGAATAATCATGTACAGAAATAAGTTACCGTCCCAGAGCATTTTTCTCTTTATCAATATGTTTGTATTATTATGGTCCGACAACAGCGCAACAGTGGAAGAGTTTCCATAGTTTCGTTTGTTGTCTCTCAACACAAATGAGCACACATCACAACAGCTTGAAATGAGCCAGTCTAGTGCAGCAACGCAGATGGATGCAGGAAGGCCCGAGGCTATTGAAGCCATCAGTGCGATGCAGCCTCTAACAACACAGCAAGGAATTGTTAATACGATGTTTACTACGGGATGACAATCAGTTTGTTTCAGCTGCTGCAGATTCAGGGTCAGCCAGCTACATTAGCCTCAACTGAAAAAAGAAATCTGATTAAATCTGCACCAATCAATTCATCTTCCCAGTTTGGGCATTAGCTAATCATGGATAGTTTGATATACCTTTGGCATGTGTGTTGCCTACTATCAATGTGTCTTCACATTACGGTTATGAACCATATGCATTTACTTGTATTACTCTGCCATCTTCTCTCATTGCAGTCCAATCCAATCCAGCTGTGTTGATGGGAAACCCTATTCGGGCATTCACACCACCCTTGGGTGGCACGCCAGCTGGCATGGGCAAGTCACCCAGCCCTGTTCAAAGGATAGATCCACATACCGGCGCAAGTATCCTCTACGTCCCAGCTGTGTATGGTGGCAACATGGTCATGTCCATGCCCTTGCCTGTAAGTAACAAGCTCGCTAAATATACAATTGCACACATGTATCTGGCAGTGTACAATACTACAAATGATATTGTTTTTTATAGACTTTTTAAAAAAAGGGGGGGGGGGAATATGTAAGATCTGCAAGAAAATGTGTAAAATATGTGCATATTTTGTCAAAGAACACATTTATTTAGGGGAAAATAAAAAATGTTGCTCATACAAATTAGACAGCTAAGGATAATAACTAATGTTGCAATAACTATTTGCTTCATTACTTTAGTATTGGTTTTCTGTGGGAATAAAGGGCTATATTTTGTAATGTAATAATATATCACATTACAAAATATAGTAGGTTTGCTCTTACAGAACAATCTAAAAAAAATTATAACTCCTGTGTGGCAATTTACTTTTTTCTTACTAATAGTATACCACAGTGAAATTAATAATAATAATAATAAACTACTACGAATCAAAATTGGTAATAAATAAAAATATGCTGTCAACATTTCCTTGAGTCAAATTTCCCAAATGCATTGAGTCTTATTGTAGAATAGTTCTGTTATTGTGTTGCTCACCTCTGTAAGCTGTATGTTACATGTGAAACAAAAGGACTACAGTCAGCTAATTGGTTTCATGTGTCACGGTGTCTTAATCAAAAATCTGTTAATCTGTGTTTTTATTCCTTAGTTGCCTTGGCCAGGTTACCAAAATCGATTCCCTGTGGACCCTCGCATCATGAACCACCCAGCAGCCATGGCCTACAACTTTAATCTGTTGCAGGCCCAGAATCGAGGCTCCCCCATCCCTTACAGTGGGGTGGCCCACCCCACTCATCTAGGAATGGGCCAGCCCAGCCCTGACAAGGAGCTACAAACTGACCCCATCAGAAATGGTGTGCCTCAACCAGCCAACATCACAAATGGCTCTAATTGTATTACATCAAATAGAAAGAAGTGGCTATATACAATGTTAATAACTTTGTTTTTGACTTCTTAGGTAAATTAGAAGGATGTCCAAAGTCAGAACAGAGCCGTCTTCAAACACCAGAGAGGAAAACCATCGACATGAAGGAAAAACAGGCAAGTTGTTGACGTTTATGTGTATCTTAAGCAACTTATCCATGTTTTATGTAGAGCCACAAGTCTTTGCTCATGTGTTTTAAATTTGGTGTTTTATTTTTTCCTCCCAGGGAGATTTAGACACAGGCCAAAGCCGAAGTCTAGACTCGCAGCAAGACGGGCTTGTTGGATTTCCCAATGCGCTGCTCCAACGAAAAGATCCCTCGGCTGCCCAAAGACCCCTCAACTACCACCTGGCACCACCCAACCCAGCTTTCCCTCCACATCCCGCTAGTGGAAGAGCTTTCCCCCCACAGTTTCCAATCTCCAGGCTTCCTTATCGGGTCAGCCAGCCTCAACACCCAGGGATGCCGACACCAAGTCAGCAGCAGCAACAGCTCAGCCCTGCCTACACTGGTGGTAGCCACAACGCTTCCTTCTTCATTGGCCCCATGCCCCCTCACAGAGCTGTCCAGTCTCCCACTTTGGATGGTCCGGAACCTGGAGGGGTGGAGGAGATGAGTAGCTCCATTAGGACTCCAATGGGCCACCCAGGGGGCCACCACCCAGTCCTGTCACAGCATAACAGGGTCAACAGCTTTGGGGAGGATGGACAAGATGGAAGTCTGGGAGATAATTTGGGTGAGTGGAGCGTCATATTTATTACCCTTAATTCTGCAAATTCTTAGAGCGAGAATGTGAATTGGTGGTTGGTTTATTATTGCTACCGAGTTTCTTTTAATTACGCAGAAGATCTCACGTTGCTCATGGCTATTTAGTCTAGACTTTCCAAAGCAATACAGTTAAATATTTTTATATTTTGTTTGAAAAGATTTCATATCCTGATAATGTGATTTATTTTCCATGCTTCTTTTTTTTATAAGAGACTAATCCATGGGACTAAAGTTAGATGACACAGAATCATATGGCTTTCTATCGTGTATATAGAAAATGTATGCAGTCATCCAATCATAACTAATCACACGGTTCCCCTTTTAGATCTCCAGGGTCCCTTGGCTCTAGAGGCCCTGAGCCAGCAGCAGCAGGCCGCCAGACTGGGCCAGTGGGGGGAGGCGGCAGGCCCTTTTCTCCAGGGCAGCGTCCCCTTCCCTCTGCCCCAGCAGCTTGCCCACCTTGCTCAGCCTGGCATGGCTCGCTTCCCCCCTCAGCTGCTCCGGGCAGCCAGTTGGGGCCTTGGTGCCAATATCGAGGATGAAGCTGTTACTTCCGCTACCACTGGACCACCTTTCACCAGGTTAGACTAAGCAACATGTTTAATAGTTTGGTTACTTGATACTAGAGACATATATAACAGTTTTACTATTTAACATAACATTAAAATTGAGTGTACAGTAAAGCTAGCTAAAACAAGATAACTGCTTGAAATTGGCCCTCCTTCACTCTTGTTGGTTGCTCCTCAATTATTGTTAAACATGATACAGAGTTCAGACGTAAAGAAATACATTTTCAATTCCCAGGTACCCAGGCCTCTTGAGAGAGATGCCCCCACAGGAACAGCCTGAACCCAGGGATGCAGCTGAGATGCAGCCCCCACCTCAATCTCGTCTCCTCCAGTATCGCCAGTCCCAGTCCCGTGCCTCAGGTGACCCTTCATCGTCTTTAGCTGCCACCCCCAATCATGCTGGCCCTTTCCCATCAGGACCATACCCCCATGACGCAGGCCGCGATCTCCTTAACGACAACCCTCTCAACAACCCGGCTCTGCAGCAGCATCCGGGAAACCCCCTGTATAATACTGGTAGCTACCCACTTCAGCCACCAGCCCACTCTACCAGCACCCCTTCCTCCCAGGTCAAATACCTGC